>NW_009910428.1:88152-116366 GCF_000696875.1 Nestor notabilis
GCATTTCAGGGCCTGGGGGGTAGCTGCACTGACTCTTCTTATTGTCTTCAACTAGGTTATGTGGGTATGCAATTTATGTCGAAAGCAACAAGAAATCCTAACGAAATCCGGAGCGTGGTTTTTTGGAAGTGGACCACAACCCTCGCCCAGCCAGGATGGAACACTGAGTGATACAGCAACTGGTGGAAGCTCAGATGCACCAAGAGAGAAGAAAGCAAGACTTCAAGAGCGATCAAGATCACAGACTCCCTTAAGTACAGCAACTGCCTCATCACAGGAAATCTCTTCTGCCAGTGTGCAGCCTGACCGTAGGAAAGGAGCAGAAGTATCACAGCCAGCTATGGGCGTGGACCAAAAGCAAGTTTCATCAAGGTCTAGAAGTGAACCTCCAAGAGAGAGGTAATGCTTTTATTTTATTACAGTTACAAATGCTAGTTTGGTAATATTACAAACGGCTGTCAGCTGGGCTAGTTGTGTGTCTAGAACAGTGTAAAAACAAAGAGTAAGTTGATTTACTGACCGAAGAAGGATAAACGTTTACTAGCAATGCATTGTCTGATTTGATCTGTGAACAGAAATGACGAACAAAAATAATTGTATTTTAGGGATATTTTCCTGTATTCCAATGCATTTTGGTGTACACTTTTAATACAGAATTGTAGGTTGCTTTAAAATACCTGCCAAATTTAAAATTTAAAAGTTAGTAAACAAAGTGGAGGGTTCTGGTGAAAGGTGTACTCCCCCGCCCGTGGCAGGAGGGTTAGAACTAGATGATCTTTAAGCTCCTTTCCAATCCAAACCATTCTATGATTCTATGAAAAAAGCAAGCCTTTAACTTGTTGAAATATGTACTGGAATTTAAATAAACAACACCCCCCCAAAAAACCCCCCACAACAAACAAACAAGAAAACCATCCTGTGGAGTTCTGTCAGATATCCTTATGGGCTGTCTTTTCATCAATGACAGTTCCTGGTTTAAAATTAATACAATTAAAAGAGCTCATTTACACCTGCAAAGTAAACATTCATGCAGAACAGCAATGGTACCATCTTGAATTCAGAGAAAGTTGTATGCAAGAATAAAGCCAACCAGGAGCAAACTATTTTATTTTAAGTAAGTTAAATGAGTAAATTCCTGAGCTATATTCACTGTGATGAATGGGTTGGGGATTAGCAAATCAAGAGAGGCTAATGTGATGAAGCAGTTGCTGTTCTTTTGGCTGCTGCCTGGCAGATGGCAGAGCAGTTGAGGAGGGAGCCTGTGGCAACAAAGCAAGAGACTGCCATAGAAAATTTTCCCTTGGCCAGAGTGGTTGATTTTTTTTTCATAGCAATTGAAGTTGAAAATGGATGATGAACAGTGGTTAGTAACTTACTGTGTGGGTGAGGTCTGTCAGGGTTTAACTGTACCAAAACTCAGGTTAGTGTTATGTGTATGTATGATGTAAATGAAAGCATGGTACCCTTCCCTAATTCTGTTGACCTTTTTCCTCCAACACTGGGAAGGCCCTCAGAGCAGTCGTCACTCTGCTGAAGGACACTTTCAGGGCACCAAAATGCTTTATGTTTCTGCTTTGCTGTCCATAAGTAAGGTGGTGATACTAATTATACTATAATTAATTATAAGTTATGTTCTCTAGTTGTCATTGAGACTTTGAAATGAAGTCAAAGGGTTCTGTATGGTGAGTGTCTATAGTAAGCTCACGTCCCCTTTATTGCCAAAAACTCAGGAGGAACAGGAGATGGGGGAAAAAAGAGGCTGGATCTTAAGCTGGATCATATCTAACTTTGCCTGTCCTCTCAGATGCATCTTTGTAAATCTGTGATATATAATCTGAAGACATATCAGTTGTGGAAGGGAAGATTCAGTGCCACAAAAAAAAAGGCTCCTAGTAACTTTGCCCTGGTGCACGTTCATCTCAAATACAATGTGTAGCTGTGCTCAGCCTTCTTCAAAATCAATGGATTCATATGTGAACTGGTAAACAAAAGGGCAACTGGAATGATGAGAGAAATAAAAATATCCAGTATAAGGGTTTTTTAGATTCTTCAGCTTGCTTATTCTCCCAAAGCAGAAGATAAAAGAGGAGGAAGCATAATTTTCACACAGCTTTATTATTCATTGTTTTGTACTTTGACTGTATAAAGAAATAAATTACATTTTTCATCCTCTTTTATTACCAGAGAAAGGAATGCCATTAATTTATCTCAAGGAGTCAATTTGCTTTTCTTTGTATGCTTATGAGATGACACTTCTTTTTAGAGTTTGAATAAGATAAAGTGAAATAGGTCAAATATTACTGTTTCTGGGTATATCGTCTTTTGAATTTTTTTGTATCTATATTACTTTCTGTAATATTATTGTGGGCATGTTCTGTTTGGTGGTGTTTATATCTATATTGTCAGGGTGCTTGAAGTGAATTGTATGGTTAGGCTGTAACCCTCACGACTGCTGCTGGAAAAATGGAGAATGTATTCCAATACTCTGTCATAGTGCTGCAGTTACTACAAAGAGATGACTTTGAGTCTGCCTGCTTAAGTGGGTTAATTCTTTTCTGCATTTATCCACGTTAATATTCTTTGTGATTTTACTCATTAATTGGACTATCCATAACTTATGTTTTTGTGGAGTCTGGAAGTTGTTTACTACTGGAAAATTCATTTTAGTGCATCCATCCAGTACCTTTCTATGTATTTTGCCGTATCTTTTGTTGGTTTATAATCTATTCACAATAACAGTATATTTTTATTTTGCATTCAGTTCTTCTAAGTATTGTACTCCTTTTCACTGTAGGAAGAAGACAATATCAGTTTCAGACCAGAATGGCAAAGGTTTAAAGAGTGAGCGTAAGCGTGTGCCAAAATCCTCACTTCAGAAAGAAGGACCAGCAGATGACAGGGAGCGTAAAGAACGGCATGAAGGTAGAAGGCTGGAGAAAGGCAAGTCACAGGACTTGCCAGAGAAACTTGAGGAGGGCAAAGTGCCTGACGATGAAACACAAAGGAAGGAAGATGAATATCATACCCGTTACAGGAGTGACCCCAATCTGGCAAGATACCCTGTAAAACCTCATCCTGAGGAACAGCAGATGCGCATGCATGCGAAAGTTTCTAAAGCACGGCACGAGAGAAGACACAGTGATGTAGCTTTGGCACATACAGAAATGGAGGAAGCGGAGGTACCTGAGAATAAATTAGGAAAACGCTCACAATTACAGGGAACTCAGGACAGAAAATCTCTTGTGGAAACTCAGAGGTCGTACTCTATAGACAGAACAGGTGATGTAAGAATTTCTGTTTCTAAACAATTAACTAATCATAGCCCACCAACTCCCAGGCATAGTCCAGTTCCTATAGAACACGTAGAATACAAGAACCACGATTCCTTTAAAAAACAGAGCCGCCTTGATCCTAGCTCTGCTATTCTCATGCGAAAAGCAAAGCGGGAGAAAATGGAGACCATGCTAAGGAATGATTCCCTTAGCTCTGACCAGTCGGAATCAGTGCGGCCATCCCCTCCAAAGCCTCATAGAGCAAAAAGAGGCGGAAAGAAAAGGCAGATGTCAGTTAGTAGCTCAGAGGAAGAAGGGGCATCAACACCAGAATATACTAGCTGTGAAGATGTGGAGATAGAAAGTGAAAGTGTCAGTGAAAAAGGTAAGGACCTTTATGTATATTATGCACATGGCCATGGTTTGGGGAAAAAAAGATAATTTGTATTTTTCTCTCTCTTTTGCCTCTTTAAAAACATACACCTTTGTTCTTTCCCCTTACCTTTCTTTTCTTTTCCCAACTGAGAAGTGTCTTACAGCTGTTTACATTTGGTTTGCAATGTTTTCTTTTACATTCTTAGATGAGGTGGTTACAGATAGCATCAGCTGATGAGTTTCTTTCTCACTCTCTTCCCTCTTTCACCTAGAACTGACAGAATTTAAGGGTTGTAGTTTATTCTCTCACTGATATCTGTGCTCCTTTAGTCACTGCTTCATCCTTCTGTCTGAATGCAGAATAATTTTCTGTGTATGAGTTGAAATGGCAAGTTCCATAATGATGCGTGGAGGCCATTATAAAGCATCATAATCTTACTGACCCCTTAGTCTTAAGAAATGCAAAATTTTACTACATTTAATAAAAATATCAAGGATCTGCCAGAGTTCATTGCTAACAAGGACAAGATGTGGGGCAAGGGGATTGTTATATAGGAAAGAAATGAGAATTGCCTAATGTGGTGTCTATATGAATTGGATCCCAAGCTTACAAGTATGTTTAAAGTATGTTATTTCAGTTTGTCTTCATCTGTTGATGGTAACACTCAGCAGTAAGGAATAAGTATAGCACACTGTGTGCTTTTAAACAAAACCTTTCTTCTGGCTGAAGAAGTTAATCAAATTCATGAATGGTGAACAGATGAAATAAGCATCATCCAAAAAGATTGTGGTAGAACCTACCATCTTATAGCCCTAGTTTGTCTTTAGGTAACACTACAGTGAGCTGAAGGCTTTTTGTGTCTTTTAAAGTAGCTTTTAGCTCTTTAGTTTAATTATCTGTGTTTGTAACTTCAAAGTTTTCTGCTGGTGTTCATACTCAAAATGCCAATGGCTTGTCTGCCTTGCCTTTTAGTTCCTGGCACTGTTTCCTGACATGTCTTTGATTCATATATGCTAACCTGTCTGTCCTTATCTGATGTTGTGGTCTCCTGACATCCCCGAAAGCTCTAGGTATATATATATAAAAAGAGAGCGTTTCTCTCCTATCCCATCTGAATAGCTGCTTGTTTTAACTTTCTGAGCATGAATTTTTCCATTCAAAATATGGAAGCTTGTTTTCTGCTCATTTTTAAGGAGGGATGATGATCATGACCCTGAAATCTTCATTCAACTTGTACTTAGACATAAATATCCTTGGATTTTTGTCTGTGGGGGTTGTCAAACACTGGAACGTATCACACAGAGATGTTGTACAGTCTCTATCCTTGGAGATGCTCAAAACTTCATCAACCGTGGAGGTGCTTGGGAGAATGCCCTGAGAAATCTGGTCTAGCTGACCCCGCTTTTGAGGAAGAGCTAGTACATCCATCACCTGCTATTTGCTGTAACCATTTAATACGTATTTTGCCAAAATTAGTAACAAAATAATTCTAAAGCAGTGGAGATACTTTCTTTCTAACAAATAAATACCTTCTGCAGTCTACTAAGATTTTGCCTCTTTGGCGGAGGCCCCAAAGATTTATGTTGAGTTGTTTTCATGCTGGGTTAAACCTACGAAAAGAACTGTTTAGTGATGTCCAAAAGGTCCTCTCAAATTTCTTTCAAACAAAAAAACCCAAGCAAACTATACCCTTCACAGGACACTGTTACCAATTGCTGATCACAGTTTTCATCCTGTTATTAATATAGGCTGTAGGATTCTTTATTCTGAAGTCAATAGTTGAACATTGAATGGACTGAGTTTCCAGTGGCAACACTGTCTTGGCAAGGCAACAGGAGTCCTCTTAGAAGGCATAAATTGCATTCATACTTGCTTCAAAGATTTGGTAGAACATAAACCAGATTATTACAAATGAAATCCAGACCTCATTTTAAATGAGAACAGCTTCTGCCTGCTGCCATTCAATGAAGAATGAAAATCAGGTTTGGAGAAAGTTTGAGGAGAATAGGTATTTTCTTTAAAGTTTAAAACCAAGACTTTGTGTAGAACTAGTAGATTTGTGTCCAGACAAAGCTGTACATAACTTCTTTTATTCCATGATAGGTATGAGAGATATTCTAGGCTTCTATCATGGAGTCTTTGAAAGGGGAAGATAAAATAGTGTTGAAAATTGGAACAGTGAGAGGAGGTACTGAAAGCCGCTCATGTGCTTTTATGTAAATAGATGTGCTAAAGGTTTTATATTCTGCACACTCATTGGTCATATTTCCCTAAATGTGTATTTTGTTCATACTGTTTAAGCTTGAAGATATGCCTAATACTTGCATATTGTCAGCAAAATGGTAAAAAGCTTAGTAAAAATCACTCTATACTCACTAGTGGATTCAATTGGGAGTGAGAAGAGCATGATAGAGTTGGAACCTTGTTTGAAAAAAAACTGAGATGACATTCCAGATTCTTTCAGTGAAGATGTGATTGTTTCATTTTTAATTCCTTTCTTACGGTACTGGGAGGAACAGGGCAATCCAATTTCACTTCATTCTTAATGACATTACCCTTTTGTTAGAAAGTGTTATGGGCAGGGATCTTGTTGGGATCTCAGTGTATGCACAGGTGTGAGGCAGGGGGGTTGTGACCAGAAGGAGAGAACCTGGAAGTCTGAAGGTAAAAGGGGATGCTGTGGTTTGCAGACAAATGTGTTGGTGCTGGCTTAGCTCCAGCAGGAGAGGATCTGACCCCTTACTCCATCCTCTTCTGGTGTTTTGAGCACCACTTTGGGTGCTGGTGCTTGGGGGGTGTGTGTGTAAAAGGGGAGAGAAGAGCATAAGTTAAATCTCTGCCCAGAGATTTCTTCCAAGTGCTCTAGCATTGTTGGTAAAGAAGGTAGCTTGTGGGCTGAGACATACCATGTATGTGCAGTAGGGTGTATAAATGGACCAAAGGAAAACATCAGAGAAAGTCTATAGAGAAGATGAAGCTGCTTTTAAATGTTTTTAGCTAAAGTTTTTCACTGAGATATTTTAAATCTGGCATGTAGGCAAGTCAAGTTGTACTGTAACATCTGCTAGCAAATTTTAACATCTGTTCTTATGGAGAGTTGGGCATGGAGTTTTCAGAAGAGCTGAATTTGTTTAAAATGTGGCTGAGCTTTAAAAGTGTAAAATAAAATACCCTTGCTAGGAAGATTGTTAGTTCTTAGAAATTAGTTCCAATTTATCTTCTAGTCTTTGTGCCATAATTTAGATCTACATTGGATTTAGATTTTAATGGAAATATAATCTAAAATGGCTCTAGCTTCAGAATTTTGGTCAGTGCTTACATTATTCAATGCTATCAATATTCAGTGCTTTTGAGTAGCTGAAATTATTTACAGACCTTATGGAGCTGTAAATAAGTGCTTGTAAAATTAGTTTGGGCAGTAGGAAATCTGTTTTGTGTATATGGAATTATGCAGAGTACATACATGCATATGCAAATGAAATAAACTGAGCATTAGTGGGGAAAAAAGTTACACTGTTGCCAAGAAATGCAACACTTCACTGAGATACATAGCCATATAAATGGGGATGTCATGGAAGATACGTGGCTGAATGCTCCTCTAAAATCATTGTAAAGCCCTTTCTCTAGTTGTGAATGTGCTGGAGGGAGTTTGCAGTCTTTGGTGACATTGACCAAGGTGTATAAAATATGATATATATGGAAAAGTGGGATGGATTAGTGTTCAATAGTCTAGAAAAGAAAGAGAGAAGAAAACAAACAAAAAGGCAGGGAGGCAGAACTGAGATTTAAATGGGAAAGAAGAAGCTGGAGGAGGAAAGAGTTTGAGTGCTTCTTTCTAACCTGGAGGGTTAAGTTACTGCTAGGGAGGTTGAAGCTTGCTGCCAGAAACCATGTCAGCTCTAAGGACAGAAAAGCAAAGTTAAGAATAATTGTAATCACAATTTCTTTCTTGAAATTGAGGATTCCTGGAAATAAAAATTGATTTCTTCATAGCCTGCACTGCAGTTGCTCTAAGATAGAAATACTATTGTTGTTCCTGTGGCATTCTCTGGGCCAACATGCAGAAATCTGGGGCTAAATCCACAGTACTTTTGACTGTGGCTTATCCTTTTTCGTCACCCTTATTTGTCTGCCTGTTTTCTTGCTTTGCATTTAAATTGCAAGTTCAATGGAGCCTGAGGTTTCATTTTGTCCTGGTACAGTATCTAATTGGTGAGATATCAGTCCATGACTGAGCCTCCAACTTGCCTTTATTACAATAAAACAGCATGCTTATTTAATGCAAGGACATATTATTAAGTACCTTTTTCTTCCATTTATCAGTATCCAGTAGAATTCCAGGTTACTATCAAGTGTCCTCTGGCACGCTTGCATTCTCTTGTGGCTAACTGTGCATTACTACCACGAGAGATTCAATTGAGCCTAGATTCATGTTCTCTCTACCTATTAATTTGCTGTTAATCAGCTAAATTACCCATATGTTTGCCTGCTTGCTTTTCCTGTCAGGTAACAAATTGATTTGTGTATGTTTACTGCCACCTTTTTAGAGACATTGTGGAGCTATTTCTTTCATATAAAAAGACCAGATGTCCAGACCTCACAGCCTTTTTCAGCCTTTGGATTGTTTATTTATTTTTCATTAGTTACTGCCCCCATCTCAGATTGTAAGGACATGTAAGGACAGGGCAGAGTTTTATACTTTTCAGTTTGATAGATGTTTATTTGTTTTCTGGATAAGTTCGCTGTGCAGAAAAGAAAGTCTGCAAGCAGCATATACAAAATGCAATATGCAAAAGTGGTTATTTATTGGCAGTTGTGTGTAGTAGTTGGTTAGAGCTTTCATGCTGATAGCCTAACTTTTAAAAAGGTCACTGCCTACCTCTGCAGACACCCAACTGCTCCAAATGTTAAGCGAGTTGTATTAGTTACTTTTTGAGATGCTCCAACACTTGAAGTGTCTGCATTTGTACATGTTTAGCTTCTTAAGAATATCTGCCTCTCATGCGTGAGTTCCTCAGCACATTCCCTTGACTGACTGCAAAAATAGTATGTGAAAGGCTGTCTAATTGTTAAACAATTTCCACCTTAGAGCTATTCTTTAAGAGAGCATAGGTCTCAGAAATACTATGAGGCTACTCAGGAAAATACATACCAACAGCAATATTTTTTTAGACCCTCTGTGTTAAAGATTTTATTGCATTTTCTTTGCAGCCATGAAGCAACTTCTCATAAAACATTTTATTTAGAATAGTTTCTTTTCACATTTGCTTCCTGTCTGTAAACTCAACCTTTTCTATTTTAGATAAGCAAATATCAGCATTCTTTACTTTGTGAGCTGTGGCTTTGCTGTGCCTGATATGCAAATTGGACCATGACTAACTTGGTTCATTGAGGAGGTTGAGAAATGTGCAGAGGCAGCGTGGCTCATCTAAACTTCCCAAATCCAAATAATGCTCTTGAAAGGAAGGTGGGCTGTTGTAGATTTTAAAGGGTGTTGAACTTAATGTGTGTTGTACACTTCACTTGAGCCACAGCTATTTTGCATTTCTAAATGAATGTCTATAAAGAATTTAAATGTATGTTTATGTTTCGTTATGTAGAGCTTTTGATTGCAGATAGGGTCCTACCTTAATATATCTATGGTGTTAGCTGTGGGAACTGTGTGTAATGGAGGAATAAGTAAAATGGTTATATTCCTTGGGTACCTGTCATTGATACTTGTAATTTAAGACAAAATGTATTCAGACCTGTAGCAAGGAGAAATGAAGTATATCTACATTTATCTGATTTTAACTGACATATTTTATTATTTACTTATATATAGTATTTTCTAGAATTTAAATTTTTAGTTTTTGAAACCTAGTCCTCAGTTTGGTAATTCTTTCCTCTGCAATTCGAGCTTCCATTTTAATTAGTTAGTCTTAAAATGGTTGCTCTAAAAATGTTCTATTTTAAGCAACTTGGTCATGTTATTATACCACTTTTGTGAAGGATTTAAGTTCTCAATATTTTTTAGAATTGCCATGGAATAGCCTTGGTTAGAGTGGAGGGCACATGCTTCTTTCTTCCTCTAAAAATCAGTGGTGGTCTAAATTTGTTTCAGAGTTGTCCTTCACAGAGTAGAAGTCAGTTTCTGAATCAGTCCTGACCTTTGAAATTTCGTACTTATAGGTAAGAGCCAGTGTATATGTTTTAATGGTTGGCTTGCTATTAATTTGGTTCTTTTACTGAAAATGTAAGATATTTTTTCAGTGGAAATGTAGACTCAAATACGAGTGTAACTTCAACTGTAAATTCAAAGGAACAATTTTTAAAACTTTGTCATTGTTATTAAAGTTTATTAACTAAATAAATAGCATACATAAACTAATAATTAAAAATAAACGTATTTACCTACTTTTATGCACCTAACTATATTAAACGTCCATGAAATTTGATTTAATTTTGTATATTATTTTTATGTTATGCTATTAAAAGAACTAGGTACTAAGATTTTATTTTGCTGTGCTTTTCAGAGAAGAAGCAAACACCACAGAGGCTCTTTTTAACCCATTAAGCAACGTGTTCTTAACTATTAAGATTGTGCTTAATGAGCCACTAGATGGAGCAGTCAAATCTATTATCTATCACACTCTCTTTATGCAAGACAATTTCTCTCTTAACAAAGAGAGAATCTGAAAACGCAGGCACACCTTCCTACTCGAACTGGTGATTTAAAAACCTTCTTCAGAACTTATCTCCATCTG
This sequence comes from Nestor notabilis, assembly GCF_000696875.1. Taxonomy (NCBI): domain Eukaryota; kingdom Metazoa; phylum Chordata; class Aves; order Psittaciformes; family Psittacidae; genus Nestor; species Nestor notabilis. Next base: position 98,547 of record NW_009910428.1, read on the forward strand.
CATTTTCCTGAAGGCAGATTTGCATTGTCTTGTAACTTCAGTGTTGGAGACAGTGGATGGAATGTATTCTGGATATGGAAATTACACTAAGTATAGTTGGAAGCAGTCATTCATTATATGAGTTGAGTCTTACTTACAAAAGAAGTATAGCAAGAAAAAGGTACTGGTTTTGACGATTGTGAGCCAGATTTTCAAAATTTTTTAAAGCTCAGAGATACACATTTACAGATGACTATGTTTGTGTTTAAGAAATATTGCTGATACTTTTGAAGTCATATATTTTGTTTCTAGTTGCCCAAAGCACATTTCCGTACAACCTTTTTTCCTTTTTTTTTGGTGACCTAATGCATAAGAAACTTCTATTTAATGAGAGCACACTGTGTTACCTGCTTCAGGAATCATAGAATCATGGAATCATAGAATAGTTAGGGTTGGAAAGGACCTTAAGATCATCTAGTTCCAACCCCCCTGCCATGAGCAGGAACACCACACACTAAACTATGTCACCCAAGGCTCTGTCCAACCTGGCCTTGAATGCTGCAGTATAGTATGTTTAGGAGCAAAAAAAAAAATACAACAATGTATGTGAATGCTTTAATATTCTTTAGTTTATTGTAGTTTCATAACATTAGTAAGATAAGATTTTGGGGGGGAGGCATGTACATGTTCATGAATATATACATAGACGTTTGTATGAATTAGAATGCATGTGCACTTAGAAGGTATGTGTGCATTCCAGTCCATCTGTTGCATTTAAATACTTCATCAATGTCATGATGTGTGTTCAGAGTGAAGACAACTGTGTGTGGATATCAAGTTCTACAGATTTTTGTTTTATTCTTTGCCTTTGTAAAGTATTTGGAAGTCAGACTGTTTGAATTAATGATTATCAGCAGGAGTCACGAGAGGAAATGCCGTTCTGAAGCAGCTGGATACAGTCCTTAGAGTGCCTCAGCCCTGGTCCCACATGTCAGGTGGGAACTGAATAACCTGAGACTGGGCTCCTATGAGAGGAAGCCACTCACTTTAAGGAAGCTGACTTGCTTTAACCTGTGTGTAGTTATTCATACAGTTGTCACCTGAGTTGTGGGGTGAGCAAAATCCTCTACTCAGGTAGTGAATACTAACTGGTGCCATGAGCTGAGTGCTAGTGAGCACCCAGGTGTTTTTCAACTCCCCAAAGTCCTGGGTTGCTCAGGCGTATGTGGTTCTTGCCTGTCATGCTCCAGAGCTCTACCACAGCAAATTAGTGTAACTTGCATCAAAACACATGGGATGCCAGGTAACTTGCTATACTGTACAGGCTCAGATTTTCCTTAAAACAATATAAAAGTGACTTGCATTTACAGATAAAACTGAACCTCAGAAAAGCAGCTCATAAATACAAATTTGAATAGATGTAGATTCTCAAAAATTTCTGGTGTTTTTCCGACAATTTTTATGTAACACACTGAACTTTCTCAGTGTATCTGCCATAGGGCAGTTGTTACGGATTTGCCAGTAGTGGAGTTATCATCTTTAAGCTGAGACTGTCTGCAGGAGGGCAAAACAGCCCTCTGGAAATGGGAATCGAATTGAATGCTTAGGAATAAATCCAGTTGTGCTGCTGCAGGCTCTTTTCCACAGAAAAGTTGCTCTGAAATCATTTATACAAAAAGTCGATTAATCTGTTCCTGGTAATCAGTTTTAAATGTCACTGTCAAGACAGTCTTATGGAATGGCTATTCCTACAAGCCACTAAAAGGAAACACTTAGTGAGACATTAATTTTTGCCAGTGAGCAAGTTAGTTTGGTTGGGATTCTTTAATAAACAAATGTACCATTTACATTTTGACATCCTTTTCCTTTAAAAAATCCAAACAAAACAAAAAACTCAACTGCGACAACAAATAATGGTATTAACTTAAGGCCTGTTGTCAGACAGCAGTTATCTGTGCTATTGTGGATCTAATCTTACTTTGACCTAGAAAATTATGATAAGGATTAGGAACGAATTTTCTGGCAATACTCAAACAAAAAACATGGTCACCATTAAACCCTGCATTTAGATGTGTGGGGTTTTTGGGTGGGTCTTTTGTTTGTTTTGTTTGGATTACATATAACATTTTTAAAGTAATAGAAAATGCTATTTAATAGGCATTGACCTTTTGAAATGGTCAATAGTTGTGGTACTGCTGCTCTAATATCTACATTTAAATCTGAATTTTTTAAAATTAGAGAATCTGTGAGGAATCTGACTTGCAGGAGGAACTGGAAATTAAATCATGTCTATGCAGGCTTAGGCAGTAAGGAAAAGGAGGGAATGTGAATTAAGTTGTCAAAAATGTCCTGAAATAGAGAAATAGAAGGAACTAGTAACATGTAGATTGTCTATCACCCTTGACTGTATAACCTTTCAATCAATCACAGCCTGTACATGAATCAGTTTAGGACATGCACTGGCTTTTGTTTTGTTGTGTTTTGTAATGGTGGGGGGAAAAAAGAAAAAAATTGGAAGGAAAAAGAGAATTGTTTTTATTGGTTTGAGGGTTTTTGATAAGGTGATGTGTCTGAATTCGATAAGAGGCTGTAATGACATCATCACCACAGGTTGAATCTCTTATTTTTTCTGTACCTCAGGTTTGAAGATGACACTTTTTGCTTGGCTTCTCTGTTTGCAGGAAAACTCAAGTGTAGGTTAGATGCGGTCTCTTCCTACAGGTAGTAACACTGAATTGATTCAAGCAATCTAATTCTTCAAGTTCAAAGGTTATCAAAGGTAGTGCTGTCATACCACCATGTTATCCCAGCTTACGCTGCATCAGGCAGGGAGGAGTCTTTGAATGTGGGTCTTCCACATCCACCATACTGTAGGGCATGAGAGCTGGAAGAAATCTGTCTCTATGGAGACAGTAACACAGCAACTAGAAATAATGGTTAAAGTTGGAAATGAAAAGAATGTTTTAATACTAGTGGTCAGTAAATTAGAAAGTCAATGTCCGTGTATCAGTCACCATTTCACCGAAAGCATCTGGCTTTTGTTAGCAATTGAATGGCTGACCAAATTGTTTGAATTAGGGCTTGGTTAAGACCACTTTTAGTGCTGAAAAAAACTATCCAGCATATCTTTTACAGATATTGTAAGTTAATTTGTTAAGTACTGCCCTTGTCAAAAAGAAAAATACTCCACAAATTCTCTTTTCATGCAGAGATCAATTCGTCATCCTGTAATGTCAGAGAAAGTTCAGAAATCATCTGTAAATCTGACAGCGCAGCACTGATGTTCTCTCTCGATGTCAGTAGATCCTTCTCAGTCAAGGCCAATTATCTAAATGATCAGCCTGAGGAGATGCTGGCTTTTTTTAATAGATGAAGTAACTAAGATAAATGCATTGCAAGATTACTGGATCATGATTTACAATGAGGGTAGTTAAATACTGGACCAGTTCACCAAGAGAGGTGGTAGACGCTCCATCTCTGGAGGCATTCAAGGCCAGGCTGGATATAGTTCTGAGCAGCCTGATCTAGTTGAAGATGTCCCTTCTTATTGCAAGGGTATTGGACTAGATGACCTTTGAAGGTCCCTTCCAACCAAAAGTATTCTATGATTCTGTGGAGGTTGGATAGCAAAGATCTCAGCCACTACATCTGTGGGATTGAAGGCCCAGTGTAGGTTTTCTTGTGTAAGCATTGTTCTTGTCTCTTTCCAATTTCACTGTCATCATCTTACTCATATGAGTCAAGCACAGCCAAACCAGTCAGGGATGGAAGATGGGGAAACAGAATTTTGGTGGCAGCACAGTACTAAACAATTGACAATGGCATTTGGAAATGATGGATGCAGGAGCAGTAGATAGCAGGATGTTTCTGTCTTAGCTGTTGCATATCTGTGTGCTTGAATGGGTTCCTATCATTTCTTCATGCAGCAATGCTCTTCTGTCTTCCAATCTGCTGCAGAATGGCAGGTGATATTCTGTAAAACTCCCCTAAACGACCTTAAGGAACAACGTGGTAAAGCCACTTGTCTGGGATACCAGTGGCAGGCACACCATAGCCTGCCCCAGTGTGTCAGTTTAGATTGTTTTTCAGACAGATGCCAAGTTACTTCACTTCTACTTTGAATTGATTGGCTCGGATTGAGGTTTGAACTAAAAGCTGTGGAGTAATGAAAGCATGACATCGATTTAGCCCAAGCTAAGTAAGAAGCCAAACATGTAAGTGCCAGCATGTTCCTCTGTTGATGTGACTACATCATTTCTGCTTTGGTGCTTTTTCTTTTTATTTTTTTTTTTGCCAGCTGGCCACAAGTATAAACAAACTATGCTCATGCCTGAATGGAGAGGAATGCTGATGAGCTTTAACAAGTTTGATGGGTGTTTGAGGGCAGACATTCCTTTTAGGAGCTATGTGTCTTTTTCACCACAGTCATTTCAGTTCTTAATCTCTGTTTTTTCTCAGAAGTTATGAGAAATTACAGGTTGAACTATATCAATCTGTTCAAAAGAAAACCACTTCTGCATGTATGTGTGTATATAAGTATCTGTATATTTATATATAAAAGCTTTTCTCTTGTAAATGTTAAGTGGTTGACAGTTGTTCTTGCAAGGTTTGTAACTATTTTGCCAAAGAATCTGGAAAATGCTTAGTCTTCTTCACTGGGCAATACTTTGCTGAATAGAAGATACGCATTCTCTGTATGAGTGTACAGAGAGCAGAAGTGTTTTAATTAGCCCAGTGTCAGCCAAACTCTGCACTTCAGCCTATCAGAAGCAAGTATGTTGACTCTACTGAATAGCCAAAGGCTCTATTCATGTTTTCTATGATCTCAGGAGTGCATCTTGTGGTCTGGAGTGCTACTAGCTCAGCAAAGGGAAGCCTTGATTCCTCTCCATAAACCTTTCTTCCCATACTTTTTTACATATCTAACATTTGACCACTAGCTGAATTTCAGTCCTTTGACCATCACTTGAGTCAAGTGGCTATGTCAGTTTTCCACCCACCTCATAGTTCACCAATTGATCTATATCTCTCTGATTCGAATACAAGGATATTATGAAAGACTTGGTTGAGAGCCTTGCTGCAGTTACATGAAACAGTATCTGCTGCTTTCCCATTGCCTGCAAATCCAGAAATGCTATTGGTCAGGCATGATTTCCCTTTGGTAAAGCTATGCTGATGGTTCCCAGTCAGCTTCTTGGCCTTCATGTGCTCAGGATTGCCTTCCAGAAGGATTTGTTCCATTACATTCCTAGGGACTCGGATTAGCTTTCCTGGTCTGTAGTTTCTCAGGTCCTTTTTCTTGCCCTTCTTGAAGGGAGATGTGGCATTTGCCTTGTCCAGTCACTGTGAATCTCCCACATTAGCCAGGACCTTTCAGAGTGGATCAGACAGGGCTACAGTACAACAAATCAAATACAACACCTAATGTTCTATCTAAGATTCCGTAGAATTAATTCTCCATTGTAACTTGGCTTTGAGGTCTGGAGACCATAACATGGATCTTTTCTGTTGTTTCTCTCACTTCGTAAATTAAATTCCAACTGAAAGCATAGATTTTTTTTTTTTTTTTAACTTGAATAGCTCTTTCTATGCTTCTGAATTAAGCTTAGGACCATTCTGTGGCCTTTTTCTTTTGAAAAAAGAGTTGTAAAGCTTTCAGTTTATAGGAAAGCTGCATTTTCATCCAGACATTAAACTGAACAGTACATTTAATGTTTGGAATTTGGCCTTTTAAAACTTGACAGCCTGAAGGTTTGGATATCTGTGTGATAATTTTTCAATTTCATTCTTTCCTAATGGCCTTCGAAAGTTTTATAAACTCAGGAATATCATACGTGAATTAAGATCTAGAACAATTATTAACAGGATTAGGAAGAAGCTAAAATATGATGGTTAAAATCTAAGTATTAGATGCACAGTATAGTGTGCCTCAGAGGGTAGTGTCAGTAAAAACCTCCTGAGATTCCATAGGTAATGTTATCCAAAGCAAAGTTTGAAAGTGTGCTATAACTTAATTGTGTATTTATTTTTATTAGCACAACAGAAGGGTAACCAGATGTCCAGTTAGTTTCTTGCTGCCTTCCTATTATTAATCAACGTAAAAGTATATAAATCAACTATTGGCATTTGATTCTCAAACTGTCAGATGGGCCTTTTGGGCAGCCAAAAGGCTCTATTTTACTGGGGCTGGGAGGGCTGAAAACCACCCTTACGGATGTGCAGCGCACACATAATCGCACTGTCCTTTTCTGCAGAATGCCCTTTCTGACCTCAGAATGCTCCTCTGTTGCTCTTCTCTTCCCTAGTTTTTCAGCATATACTTGGCAGACACTTCTACCTTTTAAAGCTGAAGCTGTTAGATAAAGATATTTAGGCAGGGCTCAGACATGTCTTATAGCAAGGAAGCAGTGGGTAAAATTGGTGTTGAGGAATGCCTGATGTGGGGACAGAAGAGCAGACAAAGGTTGCATGTATCTAGCACATAGAGGAATGGGGGGCAGCGAGAGCTTCAACACTGTGAGGCACAAATAACCTGTCTGAATACATTTGGGACAAGACTTTATCAGTTTTTTCACAAACACAGCGTTCCATGGGAGTGCCAGGAGCAGGAAAAGACAGAAAACAAGCCCCATATAGTGCAGTCTCCTTCAAGAGTTCTGAGGTTGTAGTGAGTAAATATTTTTCATCTTTTGAGTTGGGTTGTGGCAAAATCCCTTGTCTTGTTTCATATGTGCTGCAAGGTGAGCTGAGCATTCAGGATCCAGGTGAGATACGGTCTGAAAATGAAGCATAGCCCTCAACACCAGCCCTGGCAGAACAGGAGAACATCCTTTAAGGACGATTGCAGAAGGGTCAGTGGGAGAGTGGATGTGCTGTGGAAGCACTGGGCACTTGGCATGCTCTTGTCTCTTGCCCCTTTTGCAAGGAATGTTCTCCAGCTTTAGGATAAAGCTGGGTGTATGTTCTCTGGTCAGTAGATGTCCAGGTGATCACTGTCTCTTGGAGTACATGAAGCCTGGCCATTGTCCTCCTCTAAAGAATTATCTCCTAACAAGGGCATGTCAGTGAAAAAAGCAGATGTAGACAGTCGTATTATCTTTCTGCTAATACTGTGCTACTGGGGACACTGAAACTCAGCAGTGGCCAGGGTTGTCAACTGTGGCTTTTGCTGTTGACTGACAGGTGAAATCTGTTCAGTACCAATGTTTTGATCATGTGATCCAGAACAACAGGGAAACAACTTGATTAGAAGTGTATTTTCATTATTACCAATAGCTCTATATAAAGATGAAGGAACTGTAAGCTGTCATTAGCTTAATTATTAATATTTTATCCCTTATAAGCTTCTCTTTTGTTTGCTTTCTTTTCTCACATTTTAGTTCCCAAAGAGGCTTTTTTTCTTTTGTATTTCTGAAGTCCTGCAGTATCTAGATATGCTGCAGAGAATAGTATATTTTTAAAGGACTGTCTCTGCCAAGGAAATAGTTTTACTGTTGTATGGTTTGGATATGATTAAATTAGATTAAATTCTTTAGCAGATGTTATTACCTGTAAGTCACTAATCATCACTCCAAATATGCTGGGAAAGGTTTTCTTTTCTCTTGAGTATGTAATTTAGAATGCAAAATGTTATTTCCAGTTTTTAATTTAGAATATATTTTTCTTATATTAAATTACAATCCCATGCTCACATCTGTTATGTAAGAAAAGTACTAAATCATAGAATTTATTTGTAAAAAATAGTAAATTTTTTCAAGGGCCATTGTGTTTTCAGTGTTCTAGAAGCAAATCTACAGCTTGGGAAGTTTTATGTAACTTAAGAGCCGCATTTCCTTTCACAATTGCTTCATTTATGCTGTTCATTAAAACTTGTTCAGTGAACCACTGCTGAATATAAATAAAAACTGCAGCAGTAGTATTGATTACTTGGATACCTGGGTCTACTGCTGGCTTTAAAGCACTAAGAAACTTCTTTCCTGTTCTATCTGGAGAGGAAGGAGCTTTTTTCCCCGTCTTCTTTCCTGAGGATTGTTAATTCTGGATTCTTAAAATCATTAACTCCTTCTAGAGACTGAAACTCCTTCTCATTGCAGCAAGCATGTATGAACTAATGCAGTAATCGATGCTTGCACTACACTGCAGAGATTTGTTTTGATGACAAGAGCCCTGTTTGGTGTCACCGGTGTTGAATGCTTGACGCTGCAGAATAATTTGGCTTGGAATCAGGACGCAAGGACCTTAGGGACTTTTTTTCTATCGTCTCCTTCACACTGAAGTGGATTTTTGCTTGCATTTCAGTTTTGCTACAGTTGCAGGCTGGAATTCGGCAACCTACTAGATGCCAGTTGTGCTTTTTTAACCGTTCTCTTGCTGATGCTGCTATGTTTGCTGGGTTTCTTCAGTTTCTGCTCCATACATTGCGTTCAGGGTCAGGTAAACAAGTTGCTATACAGTGCTGAGGGTTTAGAGATATTTTTATATTTTATATTATTTTAAAGTATATTTTCCTATAAGCAGATTTCTTTTAACTGTTAAGTTTGAGTAAAGATGTTGTGTCCTCTGAATGTAAAGTATTAATTGTAGCAAATATTCAGCTTCAGCAGGGAATAAGGAACCATTTTACTTCTCAGTTTGCATTTCAGTGATGTTTATACTTTGAAAGCTTATGTGTCATTTTATATTAGTGATGCTATATGGCATGAGTTTTTAAACAAAAATCTGTATTTTGAAAGCACACATCAAAACGTAAATGTGTTTCTGAAAAGTAAAGATAATATTCTGATTGCATTATGACTGGTTTGCATTTTGGAGAAGTCATGGACACAGAATTTAGAAATTTACTTTAGGGAACAAATAATCACCTTGTGTATTATTTCTCTTTGGCAGAAGAGAATTGATATGTCCTCGATCCCCTGAACTGTGCTATTGTTAGTAGCTGTAACAAGTTCAGATTGAAATATGATTCTATTACTTTTTTTTTTGCCTATTATTTGGGGAAAAGAATATTTAAACCCATGTACACAGAACGAGAATATGTTTGCTTAGCATAATATATAGTTACGGTCATAATAATAATATATGAGCTATAATAAATTACAGTTGTGGTTTTGTATATTATCTCTGCATCATCATACAGATGTCCTTCCCTGATTCAGAAAGTGCAATGCATCAGCCCTCACCTGGTGGTGGTGGTGGTGGTGGTAAATAGCTGTGTTTTGGAATAAGGTCCTCAGTTAAATCTCTGCAGGAGCATAAGAGCAAGTGAGGGGAAGGATTGATCACTGAAAGTTCCTTGGGGATTATGCAGTGTGTTGAGAATAACAAATAGCTTTAAAACCTTTTGTCTAAGTAGTTGGTAGGACTGCCTCTAAAAGTAATTTTTGAAAAGTATTTTTTCACTAGAATTATTCTGAAAGATTGTGTGATAGAGTAAGTAATGAAAGAGGTTTTATCCTTTCAAATATTACAGCTGTGTTATTTAACATATTTTAAGAAATCTGTGTGTGAAATTCATTTCTTAGAGAATAAGAGTATACTGAGGACAGAATCTGCAGAGGTGTGTTGGAGAAAATGGGGTTGAGTAGCAATCAGAATAGAGGTGGAACTGAAACAGCAGTGGGAATATCAGGAAAACAAGATGCTGATAAGGTTGGGAAGAGACAATTTCAGCCTTAGCTCTTCAAGTTTATAGAGTAAGACTAGAGAAAACCTTTGGTTAAGATCAAAGCCTTGCACTGTCTTTCACACTTAAGTTGTTTATAGCTACATAAAAAAGGTAACCCCCTTTTTCTTCTTCAGGCTACCCAGTATGGTAGACAGCTATAACCTGCCTTTCAGAGACCTCTTGCACATTTTGGCATAAGTAGATGAAGAAGGTCAAGTACGTTTGGGATTGAGAAGTATAGAGCTGTGATACCCTGTGTTGCAGAGATTCAAGGCTGTGCTATGGGCAATGGCATACAGCAGCATGTTTCCAGCCTTTGGAATAGCATGGAATTGGAGAACTAAAAGATATTTTAAAATCACATTAGCTCCACTTTCCCTGGTCCAGTTTTGGTCTCTCTTGAGAGCATCTGACTTTTTGTGTAATAGAGTTACAAAGGACTATTGAAGTAGACTCTCTGTATCTCTCTGGCCACTAAATTTCACTCATCTCTCCCCTGTAAATACAGTTCTGTTCAGTTAAATATTCCACTCTGATAATTAATCTATGTTCTGCAAGAGGAGAACTTGAGAGACTGAGCTGTCATCAAGGTCACTTTTGTGTCAGAGTGTTGGTTACATGCGAAGGTGCCCAGAAGTCAAACCATGATGCAGAGTAAAAGCAAAACCCAGAACCACCACCAGCAAAACCTTAAGTTCTCCACCAGTTTGATCTGTGGAGTCTTTTGTTGGCAAGACACCTGAGCCTGGCCTCTGGCCAACCCCTCAAGGGCAAGCTGATGGTTTTCAAACAGCAGTCTGGCTTGTATGCTATCCTCTCATTACCACTGTGATTATATCCATCTCATCATCTTCTGCACAGCTAGTCCTTAACTGGTTTACTTCCTTTCCCCGTTTCTACACCAGTTTATCCTGGTCTGAATGTGGAGCCACTTCCTTGCCTGCCCTTTACTGGGTCCTCTTTTTTTCCAGTTCCTTTTTTCAGTTTGCCAGGGTAGCCTCAAATCCCAGTCCTGGTGTCCTGTAACTATCCATTCATTTCTCCTTGGAGTCAAGTTACCTACAAATCTAATGTGTTTCTGTTTTATTATCTAGAATGGTAATGTGAGTGTTGACTATTACTGTATCCCAGGCAAACATGACAGACCCTGCTGAATGAATAATTTGTGTTTTTTTTGTTACCAGTTTTAGCTGTTTAGAATATGCTTTTATAAATGGCTTTTCACCTTATGCTAGTTTGATTTAGATATTTTTTCTGGTGTGACTCTAGCGTGGCATATTCATAAACAAAAGTCCTGCTTGACTCAAGATGTTAGTCATCTGCTTTTACCTGTTTTCTTGCAGTGGTAGGAAATGACTTTGGGTTGTTATTGGCACTTGGGGTTTTTTTAGGTTTTGTCTCTTATCTCCTGAAGTTGATATGTTTCGTTGCAGCATTTTTTCAGAAATTGATACTAGGTTGACTGGACTATAATTTCTAGCCCCTCTTCTACTTCCCTGTAGTTTAAAATTATGTGCTGTGTTTGCCATTTCCTAGTTTTGTGGAGCTTATCCATACTCCCCTGATTCTCAGGAAATAATTGTTCCTGGTAGTGAGGTAACTTCAGGCAGGTCTGTAAGTATTCCAGGCTTAAGTGAATTAGCTGAGTGTGTGCTATATCTAGCTAGTCTTACCACTTGGTACTAGATACTAAGTACCAGGGACTAAATATTTGCAGAATTATCTCAATTGTTTTTGCATACTTTGCTATTCGCATTAATTTTGTCTTGTATACTTTCGGGTACTCTATCACTGAGAGATACTACTCTCTCGTAGGCAAATTTCTATTGATCACCTTCTTCTACAAAATGAAATCTTTATGACTTAGCTGGTCAGTCTTTGGCTGCATTTTTTCTTCTTCTGTATTGGGCTGGTTCTACTTCTGATGTTGGTATTATTTATCTGAATGCTTCTGTGATTGCTGGACTGTTTTTGCTGTCATGGCTCCTTCCATATTTTCTCTAAGGTTGGGGTTTGGTTTGGGGTTTTTTTGTTAGCTTTGTTTTTGTAGAAAGATTTTGGATTTTAATTCTGCTCAGCTTCATTCCCTTTTTAAAGATCACAAAGTTTATTCACTTTCACATTCTTAACTATTTCTTCTCTACTGGTAGAAAGCAAAGCTCCAAAGGTCCTTTGCTGGTTGCTTCCCTAGTGTCAGTGATTTCTCATTATGTGCTCCAGTGATTCTTCCTGCAGTATTCCCCTCTGAACTGGAGAAATGAAAGCCTCTAAAACCTCTCATTATCTTCAAATGTAGTATAATGGAGGATTCTGATGAATGCTTATAATTAAAATAATTAACCACTCCCCCCCCAAACAACAAAACAAACCAAAAACCACCCAAGCCCCTCACTAGGCTCTAATCTTCCTAATTTGGTGCTCTGGAATGGGTCCTCACCATGGCGCTGCTGTGTTTTTCTCATTAATCATGATCCATTTAATCTGCTGCATTTCATTGTATAGTCCTGAAGCATGGGACAACTAGGAGCTTTTTTTTTCCTCCTCAGACTTTCCTTTTCATTGTAATATTTGGGATTAATATTCTTCCTCAGTTTTCATGAAAAAGAAATCATAATTTGATTATGAAATATAATCTGTTATTTCTCAAGTGACTTGTGCAGGCCTGCATGACTGACTTCATGACATTCAACAGAAAGGCTTATGGCTTTCTCCCTTCCCATTCCTGTGGTCCTGCAGATAAGGAAAAGCCTTGCTCCCAGTTGTTGCTGTTTCTATGAGGATGTTTATAAACACTGTGTGTTACTTTCTGTATCTGAGTAGAAATGCCTTTCTTCTTTCCCCACGGTAGGAGAAATGGTATTTGCAAATATACCTTCCTGGGCATAGCCCATTTGGGTCACCATGTTTGCAGCGGGTGCTACCAGGCTACTGATACCTCACCGGGCATTGTAACCTTGGGACTTGTAAGGCTCTTTGACAAGCTTACACTTTTTTCTGTTTTGCTTATCCTTGTTAAGATTCCTGTGTACTCTGGCAGTGCAGAAACACCCTGAGTGTTGAGGAGAATTTCTTTTCAGCTTTGATTTTTGAATTATAGCTTGTTAGTAAATCAGCCTTTAACAAATATTAAGATAAAGGATATTCAACTGAATATTTGTATTTTTTTTTTTTTTAATTGTCAGATTAAATACCAGAACAGACCAAAATGAAAATATTAGCTTCTTTTGTAATTAACACTTAACTCAACTCAACTGGTTTTAAATACCCGGAGGAGTGGAGGGGAAGAGGGGAGAATGGTGGAAGAAAACGCACACCCACGCCCCCAAACAAACAAACAAAACCCAACATCAACCCTCCCCACAACCCCCCTCGTATCACCCCACCAAAAATAAAATTAAGAAAACCAACCCAAAACCCACCATATACCCCACACTTAAATAGCTGAAAGCTTTTTAAGCTATTTTGCCTATGTGGGCTTTTTAAAATACTTTCTCACACCTCTCCGTAAAAGGCAATGAAACCAATCAAAAAAAAATCCTCCCCAAAACCAAACCAGCACCTTCACCCAACAAAACCCCAAGCAAAACAAAAAACAAAACCCTCAAAAGAAAACCAAACCAACCAACCAAACAAAAACCACAGGAAAGAAAAATTATTAGGCTGAAGAACAGCATGGCAACTTGAAGTGCTGGGAATTTCTTCAGAACAGCAGAAAAGTTATTAAGAGCTGGTCAGGCTTTTAGTATACAGGAGAGCTGTGTATCCATGTCTCCAAAATTACGAGCGCATGTGATTTTTTGAGATAACTTGCCCTACATTTTGCAAATTTCATCATACTCTGAACAAAAATATTATCAAGAGATCATGCCAAAGCAAAAATAGTGTTCATTAGATGGAAAAGGAACTCAAGGTAGAACTGCTAACAGAAGTTAGTGTCAATATTGAATTGGAATTAGATAGCAATAATAGATTTATACTAAGAAGCTCTAAATTTCAGAAAGACCTCCATCCACCCATGCATCCATCTACAGATGGATTGCTCAAAAGAGTAATCAAAGTCTGCAAAATCATCACTCAGAGCTAGCCCTGAGACAAAAAAAACTTTTCTTAAATCTTTAGATACCACAGTATCAAAAAATCAATTAAAATGTTTGCGTACTGATTTGACATTCTTAATACTGCTAACCATGGTTTCTGGTATCCTCAAGACAATTTTTAATAAAGTTTTTAAAAGAACTTTCTAGATTAATGGAAATTCATGCATGTTGTTTAGTATTTTGCATCTCTATGTCTCTCCAGGTTCTTTAACAGTCAACACTTTCTGAAGACCTTACAGAACAGTCTTTTGAGGGCCATCCCTCAAAATGCAAAGCACATGTATTCTTGGACTCACATGCTTATGATAAGACGTACACATCCTCGGAATAACATTTTGGACAGTCTCTGAGATAAGAATAAACATCTAACTGGAAAGGGTTAATGAGCTGCTCAACACTGTCAGTGTCTGAGTGAAGGAACTAAATAGTGTTGTCTCAGGGAGTCACATGAGCAGGCTCCCTAGAGGTTCAGGAAATTTAGGATAGCTTCCTTGTTATATGCTTTGTGTCCATATTAAAAGTTTTGGAAACATTCACAAGTCTTCAGCTTGTTACTTGACTGTATAGGTCATGATTTTTGGCTTTCAGCTTCCAGTTGGCAAGATTAGTAATTTTTGCTTTCAGTAATCCATAAAGTTTTCTAACAACACTGAGGTAGTTCAGGTAGGAAGTCAACCTTGTGAAATATGCAAATGGGCCCAGCTGTTTTTGTGTTGAAAGTTCTTTTGCAAGTATTCCTTTAGAGAAAAATTCGAGCCATCAATGAACAGAAGTACAGTACTTTCTTATGAAAGTGAATGTATGTAAACTGTACTAATAAAAAAGAAGTCACAATCCATAAAATAAAAAAGTCTTTGCTATGTAAATATCTGGATAGGAAACTCGTTATATTGATCTGAATGATCTGAGAGGCTGGCTCCAGCTTTGGCAGCTATTGGGGTCACAGGCAAGTGTGCCAGATCTGTACCCCAAATATGAGTATTATACATATAAATTGTCACTTGTATGGAGTACTAGTCTTTATTTGAACTTGGAGTCTTACAGTATGTTAGCGTTCAGCATTTAGGACATGTGCCAGCAGGGAATTCAAATCCAATGCAATTATATATTTTCCGTTCAAAATAAAACCTAAACTTCACAGTCATGTAGTGCATTCTTCCCACATACTGCATGAGCCAGCCTGCCCTTTAACTGCATAATTGGTAAAACACAGACCTTGTTCTGCAAGGATTTAAGTTCTTAACTGTAGGTATCTGGAGTGGTTTGATTTGAGAGCAAGGAGATAATGAACATTTTTGTGATGCTTTCTGTATAAATAAATAGGTAGCTTTTGAATTCTTTGGTTACTACTTAGATGCTAGGATTGTCTGTCAAGCTGGGTACTCATGTGTTTTCTCTTTATGTGGCTAGTTAGCAGCCTGACTAGAATGATTTAAACATACATTGTCTATACACAAGTTTTCTAACATGATACTATGATTAGTATCTTTTTATTTTTCTTGGGCATAGAAGTACTTTCTTGCTTAACAATATGACCTATCACATCTGTAACAGAAGCCAGATGTTTTTGTTGGTAATAAACAGTGTACTGAACACATTTGCCAACAGCACACTGAGTGGTCTTCTAACTCATGAAAACTCAAGCTACGAAGGGTGAAGGCAATCAAGTTGATACATGGAGTTTCTTTACATTTATTAAAACTTTATGTAGCTTGATATATGACATCTACTGGTCATTTCCTTAAGTTACTGATCCAGTTTCATAGGCACTGTGGAAGACATAACAGAGGATGCTCTGGGTCTTTGATAAAGCTTTATTGTCTGTTTAATGCAGACTATATTTGACTCTAAAAATTAGCAAAGGTAAATAAATTACCATTGCATGTGTTAATTACAGTGATCTAGTCTAACTATACAGGAAGACATTTTAAATTTTAAATTTATTTAAATGCCACCTCTGAAAAGAATTGTCTAAGTTTCCTAGTTACATGAACTGCTTTGTTAGTCAGCAGCTACGTTAGGCTCAATAAGTGCCTAACATGGGCTGACTGACTCTTATCATTAGGCTGTTTCTTGTCTTAAGTAACTGCTGCAAATCTAGTGCATCTGGTTTTGAGCAAAACACCAGAAATGCATTCTTTGCTGAATATCAGTAGTGTCTGAATGCAGTCTGGATGGATTTGGGGTCTGGAAACATCTTGGGGCATTTTATCTCTGGTATTCAAGACTCTTTGGAAATCACCATGACTGGTTATACACAATAATGGACTTTTTTGTGGTTGTTTTGGCTTTGCAAGAGAGACAAGGCTGTCATTTCCAGCACTTCTCAGCTTTGCAGGATCTCACTTAAAACCACAGTATCCTAGCACTAGCTTTTGGTATGGGTAGTGCTGCTGAAGATGAAGTATTTTAGAGAAAATGTGGGTTTGGTGCTACGAATTTTGCTTTCCCTTTATTTTGAAGACAGGCATGTTGCAGATAGATATAAAATTGACAGCAATTTAAGAGTTTTACTGCCCATCTTGAAATCTGATCGAAGACTGCAAAAGACTTTCACAGAAAAAAACTCATTTGTGTCTTGAAAGTAGATTGATGATAATAGCTCTTTGTCCAAGAGTAAAGTGATTGAGCAGCAGCATGTTAACAGGAAAAATATTTAATTGCTGGCAGGATGCAACTTCTGAATTATGCCCTCAGGAAAAAAGGTTTTATAAATATATATTTGTTTCACTCCATAGGTCGTAAGTAAATTGTGCATTATAACTGCAAATGCATTTTTAATAATATGCTTTAAATTTAGCTATATTTTATATGTTTTAGAAATATATCAGTAATGTAAAAAAAATTGTATTTTCATAGGGGCTAATTTTTAAGTTTTTAATGTTTTTAAAGTATTGTTTAGAAAATGTTTAAAAGGAGTTTTAGCCTCCATATCAATTATTTGCTCCTTAGATAAGTTGTTTTTTCTTTTCCATAATGTTTTAAATTTGTCTTATTTTACTATTTATTTTTAGTGACTTTTACCAGTGGAGAGAGTATGCTGTGTATAGGGGGGTTTTGTTTTGAGTTTTGGTGGGGTGGTTTTGAGAAAATCTAAAATTCTGAAACTATGCTCTTAGATTGTAAGTTGTTGCATACTGTTTACCTATTCCTGGATCTCTACAAAACTAGTTCAGTAAAATTATTTTGTGTAATTAAACAAATAGCCAGTATGACAGTGCAAGAATGTCATAAATAGGTATTAAGCAAAGAAGCAGCAATGACATAGAATGATCAAGGAGAAATTGTTTTTTGAAGTATAGCTGTAACAGAGAACTGAACTGCAGATGTCAAGATCCTCTTCTCAGTGTTGCTGGCATAAAATATTTTTAAAGCTCAATTGGGGGTTTTGTTCCTTTATGTTTTAATGTGCATGTTCTCTAAGTGTTTATGAATATAGATTAACTGATGTTTTCCATTGTCAACCCCTTGTTACAGCTGCAGATTCAAGCAAAGTTTGTATGCTGGTACTATGCATCATACTGAACTTCAATAGGAATCTTTAAGTAATTTTGCAAGAATGTGGACTTTTTTTTAACCCCAATTCATGCATTTTTGCATGTAGACTGATCACTATCAGTCAGGATTTTTAATTTGATAGCTACCTTTATTCCTCCTCAGCATAATGTCCATGATCCAGATCAGCAGAGACACGTTTGCAGCGCAGCTCAGTGCAGCTCGGTTCCTGCCCTCAGCCTCAGAGAGCAGAGGGCAAAAGGGCCATGGTCGGCTGCAGGGGACATAGCTGATGGCTTTACCAAAGTGCAGAACAGACAGGAAGGATGAAAGGGACAGAAGATAAAGGTTCAGGTGTGGGGAAGGGGGGTGGTGAGGATGTAGCTTAGTATCGAGAGGTGTGAGAGGAAGAAGGGATTAAAATACACAATGTAAAGAAAACACCGAAGACAGAAGCAGAAGGAGACAGCAGATGGATGATGGCAACAAAATGGACAGGGAAGAAAAGCAGCAAATGGTAGGAAGTTGGTTAAAACTAGCAGGTTAGCCAAGACAGAAGACACATGAGACGACCTTGCTTCAGCA
>NW_009910428.1:116397-119386 GCF_000696875.1 Nestor notabilis
GGAAGGGTGCTAGTGGCATGAATCAAGTGGCCATGGATTTGCGATAACCTGGAGGAATAACAGCAGAGAAACTGGGACCCAGAAACTGAAGCTGGGGAAGGAAGAAAAGAGAGCAGGGAGCAATTTTAACAGGAGCAAAAAGGGGTTTGAGCACTTGGACACACACATCCGCATGCTGGAGCTGACATTTATTCCTGCCTGAACATTTCTCTATTGCTCAGCAAATAGCTGTGAAACGTGGAGGGAAAATGTGTTGTGCTTTGCCTGTGGCAGGCCAGGTCACCCAGCAGAGAGTTGCTTTTTGGTGTTACTGTTGAGTCCATTACTGAAAGTTGGAGAGCTGTGTGCCTCAGGTCCCAGCTTACTGCTGGCACTTGGGGTGGCAGTCTGGTTCATGGATTTGTTGTTCTTATTGCAATTTTGAAGTCTATAAAGGTGCAAGGAACGATGCTAAAAATAAAATATGAAGTGAAGCTCTCTAAAATTGCAGAACAGCAGTTAGGTAATGCAACCGCAAACTGCCTCGTGTGGTTATGCGTATGATAATAATAAGCTGTTTAAAAATTAGCTTGTGTGTATAATTATGTAGATGGTAAACTATTAAAGGTTTTATGGATTATAGAGTGGTACAGCTCTTACTTCATAATCAGCAACTAAATACTTGCAGAAAGTAAAAAATGTCAAACTCTTAATGTAAATGTATATATTTTGTCTTTCTAGAAGCGTGCTTCATTTGGGCTTCTGTTGGATGCCTTTGTGCTAATAAGAGTAGTGATACAACAGTAGCATTACAGAGATGTTTGTTATAAAATAAGATAGTGAAGATGTATTGCCTAAAGTGTACATAATAAATAAAATGTTTTCTGAAGATCTAGAGCATATCAGGAGTGAAGACTATATCAGCAATAACTATCTGACTTTAATGATACAGTAGGATTTTTACCTAGTGTCTTTTAAATGATCACTAAAAAGTTTGTAGGAATGTTGTTAAGAAAGTATGTGAAGAGTTGCTTCCTAATGAAAACTAACTCTGGGACATAATAATTTGAAGACTTGAGAAATAAAAAGTCACTTGTGAATTCAAAACCAGCATTATCAAACTGTTCCACTAACATATTTCAAATCACCAAGGTTCTCCGCCCAAGTGAGGGTGAAAAATGCCTGAAATGCAGGCATTGATACAAACCTCAGTGCAAGGTGACTGTGTTTCCCTCAGGGTCTAAAACTAACCTCTGAAGTGATAGTTCAGATTTTTTTTTTCATGATGGTTTTGTTTGTTCACGTGTTTAGAGGCATTGTAAGCTAATTGGCAGGATAATCTACTTTTTTCAGATAAATTAAAAAATATCTCTTGGTTATTTCAGATCAACCTTTTGTATACTACTGTTATTGCAAAAGAGCATTAGAAAGAGTTGTAGTTCTACTTTCTCATTACACTCTTGCAGTTTTTTTAATATACCATGGCAATGCCCAAAGGGACGAATTAACACCAAGGCTCAGAGCTCACACGTATATTCTGTTTAAAACTAATTTTACCACAGAAATCCTTCAGACTTCTTCCTGCTGTAGCAGGATCACGTTTGCCCTTCTGTTGGATCTATCTAACATGCATCATTGTCCTATGTCCTTCTCAATATCACCTGCACCCTTCTTCTTTGTAAAGAAAATTGTACTATGAGTTGCACTGCCCAATATTCTTCCTCTTGCAATTCCTGCCTCATCCTTTTCCTCCTTGGAGTACAGTTACATCAATCCTCTGTCACAGACAACTCCCAATGAAGTTCTAGGTTTTTGCCACCAACTCAGCCTTCTACAGCTGTAATATATTTAGTCAAACTGTGGCTTCCCTAGCTTTCCATAAATTCAGTATACCCTTTGTGGTGTTACACTCTGCTGCCTTTTCTTCCAAAGCCAACCCGTAGTTCCCCTTCTTGGCTCAGTGGGCTCATGGCTTCCATACCACTGTAATTCATGGGTTTATTCTTAATGTACATAGTATTTAAGTTTGTGCCAAACAAATGGGAGATTGCAGCCTCATATCTGCTGTTGGTACTATTTGCTCTATTTGTGTGGCTGTTTTCCCTGGTGCCCTTTACTGGCTCCTGCACCTCTCCCATCTGTACAGTTCCCATTGTCATAGGATTGATCAGCTACTTTGCTGATTTGGAAGTGTGGTTGACTGTTCTGTCTTTAACTATAGCTAAGTGCCTATTTTGTGGAATATTCTCTCTCATGTCATTGTTAGCTGTAGTCCTC
Organism: Nestor notabilis; assembly: GCF_000696875.1. Taxonomy (NCBI): domain Eukaryota; kingdom Metazoa; phylum Chordata; class Aves; order Psittaciformes; family Psittacidae; genus Nestor; species Nestor notabilis. The sequence goes on from NW_009910428.1 coordinate 118,654, forward strand.
TGTGTGTGTTATGGAAGCAAGGGGAGGAGGAGGGCTGTGAATATGATGCATTGGGGTCCATACTTGAAAGATGACTGGGCAAAGCAAAAAACAGCTGGAGTGCACAACCAGTTCTGGAGTGCAATTCATGAAAAAGCAGAGGTCTAAATCAATGCCTTACTATGTGGTTTGCTTTTTAAATTATTATGCCATATTTTCTTCAAGTTTATTTAAGTTAATTTTGAATTGTAACACAGGTTTTGTATATGCTGCATCAAATTATTGGACATTAAGATTCATGCCTGCAGAAGTAATCATTGAATACATCTTTCTCTGTTTGAGAGATTACACATTTCTTTCTATTTATATTCTTCCAGGTGACTTGGATTATTACTGGCTGGATCCTGCCACGTGGCACAGCAGGGAGACATCCCCCATTAGTTCGGTAAGAAGTAGGAAAAAAGAGGTTCATAAGTATGAATTAAAATGTTTGCTGATTATTTCAGTTCAGCATAGATATTTTGTTGTGAAAAAATATTCTATACAAATTATATGTAACATACTGTAGTATATGTATTTATGTAATTATATGTAATTATATGAACATTTGCTTTAGTGGATCATTGAAATGATCCATTGAAAACAGAAATGAGGAAGAAATTTTCATCAAAATGTATACTAGTAAAATTGCCTGAATTTAAACTTTTAACTTCTTTTCTAGACATGATAGTAGATTTCCCTAAATGCCACAAAC
>NW_009910428.1:119417-130935 GCF_000696875.1 Nestor notabilis
GTGTGATGCTGCTCTGGGAGAGATTAGTGACTTGGACTGGGATAAAATGATTTGGATTTTTATTATATACTGAACCCATATGGTAGAGCTGTATAACATGTATATTATGCTAAAGAACAGAATTTATGAATGCACTTTTCTGGGTCATGAAATTTAAAAATAAAAGTTTAATTTTATTACCTGAGGTATGTTTTAAATATTTAATTGTATTGAACTTTGAATTACATCATAACGGTATCTTCAGACTTAATGCTGTTTTTTTAAGTGGGCATAAATATTTAGTGAAGTCAGAGTCCAACAGATATAATAATAGAGACCTTAGATGTGATATATAACACATCTGAAGGATGTTTGTGTCTACTATGACATAATGTTCCAGAAATTTTATTGGTTTATAAATGTGCATCTAAATACAGGAAGATGGTTGCACTTCTCTAATTCCACTGCATGTTTTTTTATCAGCATCCCGTAACGTGGCAGCCTTCTAAAGAGGGAGATCGCTTAATTGGGCGTGTTATTCTCAACAAGAGAACAACCATGCCAAAAGAATCAGGTGCATTACTGGGGCTAAAAGTAAGTGTTATATGTTTTAAGTGGTAAATGAAAGAAAATTCTGCTGACCTAGAGGTCTAACACCTTAAATCAGAGGACTCTCCAAATTTTCTCTCCATGTATATTTTTAACTATATTGTCCTCCAAATATGAGAGAATTTAATTTGGGTGTCTTCCTCTCCCCAGTGAGAACAGCAACAATGTAGAATATGAAACATTCCCATTCACTGAGGACTGAGTCTAATTCCAAGTCACTGACTCCTTGTATGGAGTCATCTGATAGTTCATTCCCTTGCATGTGATGATGTGGGTTGTTGCTTCTGCTTGTCATGGTGGGAATTAAATCAGGAAAGAACTTTGTGAACTTGTTAATGGCATGTCCTGGGTAAGAGCCATTTATCCACCTTGAACTGAGATAGCGTGGCATGGGAATATAGAAGATATGAACAGCTTCACTCTACTAAATGTCTAGTAGTCTGTAGCACTAAGGCTGATTTTTGCTGGCAGTAAGCAATTTTTATTTGTTTTTTAATATGTGAGAAGAAAGGTTAGTCCTAGTAGGAAATGCAGATTGGAGAACTTCTGTTCAAGTTTTCAAGTTTATTTCTGTATGATATAAATTAAGGCCCCCCTGATAAATTTGACATACTGTCTTGTGACAACATTGTCTATAGGAAGGCTTCTGGATCTTCTCGGATATATATCTGTAGTGAAGCTCCTACTAGTTACTGTGATTGCAGCATGGGCAAATGATACCTAATGGACCAGCATTCCACTGTTTCATTTTATTATAAAATTCCTTCCAGGATATTCCTGACAAAAGAACCCAAACTGACTGGAGAGAGTAAGATAGCTAAAGAGAACATTGAGTCAGCAAACCTGCATTTTCTTAGTTTATATTTTATTAAAACTCTAGTCTCTAGGGGGTATCTTCTCCCCTGCCCCCCAGTTTGCCTGGTCTGTCTAGCATGCAGTCATCTTCAAAAATAGCTCTTCTCAGGTCTGCTTAACAAAAGGCAGAAGTTGCTGTTCTGTCGTGTCATGTGCCTGGAAGAGGAGACCTGGGTTTTAGCAGTAGCAATGAACTTGTGAGCTGTTTGCCCACATTTCTCAGTAGTGTACTTGCTAAGTTTTTAATTGTTGTACCAATTAGATTTGGGGATTTTCATACATTTGATTGGATGTACACTTGCAATCTAAACTTCAGCATGTGACAGACTATTTGCAAAAAGTACATCTTTGTGGTTATTTATTAAGGAACATTCTTTCTGCAACAAATTTAGATAGTTCACAATCTGCATAAGATTGGTTAGTTAAACATTAAAAGGAATATCAATTTCATAGACTCACAGAATGGTTTGGGTTCGAAAGGACCTTAAGATCACGTATTTGTAACCCCCTTGCCTTGGGCAGAGACTCCTTGCACTAAACCATGTCATCCAAGACTCCATCCAAGCTGGCCTTGAACAGTGCCAGGGATGGAGCGTTCACAACTGCCTTGGGCAGCCTGTTCCAGTGCCTCACCACCCTCACAGTAAGGAACTTCTTCCTTATATCTAATCTAAACTTCCCCTGTTTAACTTTGAACCCATTACCTCTTGTTCCATCAGTATAATCCTTGATTAAGTGTCCCTCTCTGGCACCTTTGTAGGCCCCTTCCAGATACTGGAAGGCTGCTATGAGGTCTCCACACAGCCTTCTCTTCTCCGGGCTGAACAGCCCCAGTTTTATTCATTCTGTGTCAGCTTTACTTCTTTTCAAGTAAATCTGGCCTTTTTGTATCTTTAACTTTGTCTTTAAGCCTCTGTGAAGACCAAATGCTCAATAGATATGCTTATGCATGTTTCAGGTTTAATTTTAAACATAATGTAAAAACAGATCTGTCTATATTTTTGTGTTTGATATGATGTCTGGTTTGTGGCTTGGAAACTCACAAATTTATGATTAACCAGGTTGTCGGAGGAAAAATGACAGAATTAGGACGACTCGGTGCCTTCATTACCAAAGTGAAGAAAGGTAGCTTGGCTGATGTGGTGGGGCATCTCAGAGCAGGTAAATCAATCAGTTGCATATAAAATGTATTGTCTTTTAATTATGTCTTTCTGGAATGCAGCTGCTGATTTATATCAACATTGGTCATGTGATATGAGAATATTTTTTAAATACAGGACAATACATAAATGTTATGGAATGCCACGGTTGTTTACATTTCTGATTTATTAGTACCTCCAATTGCTTGGATTTATGAGCAAAATACAAGACACTCCTGATGCTGGTGTCAGGACTGAGTGTCACTGGTAAATTTTTGCTTGGTAGCTCAGGAGCTACTTATTACACTCTGTAGAACCAGTGCAAAGTTTGTTTTAAAACTGTTCCATTATGGCAAACAAAATTCACTACAGTTGCTTTACTTGCACTGTAGTGTCACTGAAACGGTGATGTACTGTGTACACAATGGACCTTATTAGTGCTTCTTTCAATGTGAATTGTTACAAATAAAAATGGTAAACAACCCAAGAAAATTATCTTAAAATATTTCATTTATATAAGATGTCTATATTGCACTTACAAATAAGTGGCTGTGCTGTTACCACTTTTCAAGCTCTTAAATGAAGCAACTACTTTCCAAGTGTTCTCGTAAAAAACAAAGTCTATGCAGTGCTTGCTTAGGAATCTAGAAGCTCCAATGACAACTTGTATGAATTTAGGATAATTGCATGAAGCAAATAGTAATAAAGAAGTAGAAAAGATGGTAAGTTTCTAAAGATACCCTTCTTTGTTATGGCATTTGATAATATTTTTTACCAAGTCAATATAGATGGGGTTAATAACACCAATTATTATAGTTCTTTATAGATTTTCAGTGCAGATTGTAGTTAAAGAAAGTAAGTTTCTCTTCACTTACCTTGAGCTATTTGGGCTGAAATATTACATTTCTAATCTCTGGTCTAGATTGTTTTTTAAGTCAAAGCTATTTTAAATTTCTGTCTTTATAGAAAACTTCAAAGATTTGACTACTTGATAAATCTTTGACTAATTGTACAAACCTTATAGATTTTAACAAAGGCAAATATGAAGTCTTGCATCAGGAACAGAATAGCCCAGTGCAACAGTAAGCACTAGGAGCCAATCATCTAGAAAGCAGCTTGTCAGAAAAGCATCTGGAGATGCTGCAGGACAGTAAGTTGAACATGAGTTGGCAAAACACCCTTGCAGCAAACACCGATCATGTACAACTCTGTATTAGCAGGATTGTGGCCAGCAAGTTGAGAAAAGTGGTTGTTGCTCCCTACTCAGTGCTTATGAGGCTGTATCTGGAGTACTGTGTCCAATTTGGGTTCCTCTAGTACAAGAGAAATACCGACAGACTGGACATGTCCAGTTGGGGTTTACATATGTCAAAGTTTCAAGTGTTTGGATGGTGTTTTCCTGTTTCCATGCCTGTTACTGAGAGCAGAAATCAGAATGCAAGCCTTACAAGCAGCATTATAGATGAAAGAGACAATGTGAAAGGGCTTGGATGGTCAAAAAGATCAAGAGCTGGACAAGCTGAGCAAAATATGGATGGTGATCTGGTTAGAACTAGCAGAAATGACATTTCACTCAAATCCCCATTTGGATCTAGTTTTCAGTAAGAGTAAGTGGAGCCACTTCTGTTAATTTAGCGTTTTGACTATGACGATATTATGTTTAATCATCGTAGCAATTTTTTTTTTCCACTTGTTTGATCTCCTAGTGACTCTCAAAAGAAAAAAAAAAGTCCCCTAAAATAGCAATACAGACACATGTTCCTCTTCAGGATTCTCAATTATGTTGCAGGTATTTTGTCATCTTCAAAATACGACAGATAAATTGCTGTGCAAATTATGTTTAGATTTTTATTGCTACAAATTTAGCATATGTCCCTGTTGGTTTTTGCTATTAAGTTGCAAGTACTGCAAAGCTGGCCACATGTTTTTCCACTTAATGCCTGGGATGCTTCTGAAAATTAAGCCAATTATCTCTCAAGAAAATGGATGTTATTTTAGGGAAAATCAACATGTTTATAACAGTTGTTAGCTTTAAAATACGGTCAGAATGACAGAAGAAACTGTGTGTTTTCACTGAACTGTATAAATTTTAAATGAAGTTCCTAGGCATTATCTAATTCCTGTTCCCCTCCCCGGCACCAGCATAACATATGTAATAAATATATGAAATATTTAAAACCATTTCAGCAAAACAATGTAGTGGAAAATTAAACTTAGGTCAGCTATCATTTATTAAGTCTGTCATTAGCAAGCCCTCATGTTTTAAAGAATGCCGAATTGCTTTGAAAGCCAGTGGAATACCCTGTGGAGTCCTTTCTTAAAATACCAAAATATAGGCTGTTTGGGAAAAAAGGACTAACAATTCTGGAACATAAAGAGAAATTGAAGCTGCGTCTATTGGTAGATAGGACTTTAGTTAGGATAGTTTTCCTTGCCTAATTAACAAGTGTGAGTTTGATCATTTGGCTTAGGTCTCAAAAGAAGCAAGGCCAGCAGCTGAAAGACTGTGGCTGACTGAATCTGATAAACATAAAATCATTGTTTGTATGCTGATAATGAAGAAAATTATTAGTGTTGTCAGGTAGTGGTTGTGAAGTTTTGACTGCTGCATATGATGGGGTATGAGTGTAAACTTCCCCTATGATTCCTGCAGTTTAATTGTATATACTGATCTTTCTTTAGAAACTATACTTAAAGATTTTAATCTTTTTATAATAAGGCCAAAACTCATTTTGATGTACATGCTATTTAAATTCCGGAAATAGCAAGCTGAAACAAGAAAGTTAGTTAGATCTAACTTTCGCGTCATATTTTCCTTTCCCACCCTGAAACATCCTCAGCAAGTAGCGACTTATTCCTTGCTTTTAGTTTTGGTTAGTTTGACACTGACGCTGACAGTGAAGACTATCCTTGTAGAGAAATCAAAACGCACTGTATATAAATTGTAATAAAAGATCATTATTTTTAAGGGCTTAAAAGTAGGTATTGAAGGGGTTTTTTTTAATTTTTGAAGATTAACCTGATTTGAAATTTTATTACTGCTGGTTAATAAAGGATCTTTTAAAAAGACTCTTCCACTTCATAGCACAATAACATGTTCTGTATTATTTTGGAAATACTTGGTATGTTTGCACAAGTGGTTTCTTTAGTATGTGTTGTGTGTACAAATTGTAGCTGTGTTCTGAGAAAGGAGCCTTCATATTCAGCATAGCTTTTAAATTGATTTCGGGCAACGTTACTTCGTTATATAGATTCCGTGAATGTTTTTCTTTGCAATTCTTTGTAAAAGAATCTTTGCAATTTATAAATGCAATTCATTGTAAAAGAATATGGAAATGAGATAAACTTCTCTTTAAATTCAAGGGGATGAAGTTCTAGAATGGAATGGTAAACCCTTGCCTGGAGCTACAAACGAAGAAGTTTACAACATTATTTTAGAATCAAAATCAGAACCTCAAGTTGAAATTATTGTTTCAAGGCCTATTGGGTAAGGCTAAAGACTTGCTTCTTAAGCACAGTTGTTACTTCTAGTAATAGGACTATTTGTGAATTCATTATTTTTTATTTCTTAATAATGAGTATTATTCACTTTCTATTATTGACGTTCTGTATATTCCATTTCTTCACTGCTATTTACAATCTAGCATCTTTGCAGTGTTATTTATAACTATAACTGTTGTTTTCTACATGGTCTAAGTACTAACAAGGTTTTTGCCAAGTGGCAAAGGAGAATTGGTGGACCAAGTGGACTTGTGTGTGAGAAAAATCTGTTTTTCAGCCTTTTGGCTTCATTAAATAAGAATAACTTATACAAGCATTCATGAGTAGAAGGAAGCATCAGTAAACTGATTAAGAAAGGAAAACCAAAACTCTTAATAGAAAAGACTTTATTTAGCCTTAAATGGTACTGTCATCAAAATCAGAAGTGGAAACAAAAAGTTTCATTAAAAATTAGCATTACTGTGCTATGTTTATAGCCTTTATTTTCTTTATTATAAATCCAGGTTTGGGGTTTTGTGATAATAATTCTTGTATTCTTATTCCCAAACAAGTCTTACAGAACTGAATATGAATCATACATTGTAAATTCACAATTATTTGCAGAAACAGAGTCACATGATTAAAAATAAAAGTGACTCTTGGTTAGTTACAAAAAAAACCCCAAAAAAAGGATGTAAGTCTCTGTTCTCTGTAGTTTATCACCTTCCCAGATTTTATGTACACTCACTGTAAGTCTCTAAATACCATTGTCTTGCAGGTATATAGTAAACTCTTTCCTCCTTATGAATGTATGTTTCTTCCATTTTGAATTTGTTAGTTTTCATCCTAATTATCATTTTTATCTCTCTTAAATATGATACTTTTTCAGTTTTAGAAACAAAAGACAATATTAATTTTATTTCTGTCTAAACCATTCTTCTTTCACCTTTATTACCTATCAGCTTTTGATTTATTTTTTCTTTACTGTGCAAACGTAGCTATACTTTGCAAATAAGTTCTACCTTTTTAATGACAACCACTATTAAAAGTTCTTAAATAAAATTAACATTTGATGCTAATCCCAATTATGATTTTCACCTTCTAATGGAAAACAAACACTTGATGCAATAATAGTGGTTTTTAGAGGCTAAAATTACCATTGAGATGGAGACTTTGGGGGAGTAGAAACCATATTTTGCATTCATTATTCAGATAAATTAGGAGACATTCCTGACTGTAAATTGCAAATTCAGTCCTAAGTCTTTTTAATTAAAAATAAAGTGTCATTAGATTTTTGGAAGTCTAGTTTTTATGTTTAAATCAGCAGAAAATGAGTATGTTGATACCGGACCTGACAAACTCCATGTCTCAGTTGAAGAAACCTGAATATTGATTTGTACACCTAATATAAAAGGAAGGAGCTAGATCAGTATTCTAAATAATGAGCTTTAGATATATTAATGGCTTTCAGTATATTTGCATATGTCATATATGCTTCAACTTTTAAGATAAGTTAATTATTAAACCAATTGAATTATCTTAGTTTATGAACTTAATAAATCTAATAGCTTAAAAAAAATGAACTTAATAAATCTAATAGCTTAAAAAAAATGAAGTACAAAGTAAGTACATTTGACTGACACATTCTTGAAGAAAAATGAAGATAAAATACCATGAACTAAGGCATAGAACATTCAAAAGTGCATCCAAAATCAACGAATATTTCTGAATCTGAGCTGTGAATTTTACACTAGAAAAGTGCACCCTGAAGTAGTAAGTAATACCAATAAAATGTAAAGTTTTGCTTTGGATGACCCATGCATATTTCTTCCAGACACAGGCAAAAAATGAAGCACATCAGATTGTGTTTTTATTTTCAGATAAATGGAGTCTTGGCATGAAGGTTTTTACATACTATAGCAGCGCTATTCAAGCTCTAATCAAGACTTGTGTCTTGACTGATTTTGGGTTTTGGCTTTGGTTTTCAGTTGTTTTTTTGTTGTTTTTTTTGGGTTTTTTTGGTTGCTTGGTTGGGGTATTTTATTTTTTTGAGAAGAGCAAATAAATATCCCGAAGTGACTAGAACATATAACTTTGACATTTAAAAATACTTCCTCTTTCTAGCAGTAAGAAGTCAAAGTCCTATGGTTTTGTATCACATTGGGATTTACCTGTCTGTCATCTTAAAAGAAAAAACATATAAGACATCATACAAAGAGAGAAATCCTGATATCCATTAGCAAAAAAAGAACATAGAGCACAGGATTTTCTTTTTCTTCCTTTTTTTTTTCCTCCTTTCTTTAAAAATAATTACTAGCTATGTAAATTGGTTACATAATGGGAAATAGTCTTGCATTAACCGATTACTTTTTTTCCACCCCCAAGCTTCTCCTTGTCTTGTTATCTATACTATGTAAGTGTTTCAAATTCATGATAGGGAATTCTGTTTATTCCAACAAATCTACTATGTCAAAGGTTTGCATCTACTTTAGGCACTGACTCAGCAAAATTGAAGCTGCCTGATACAGCATTAAGTGGTAATCCATTGCACCTAAAATTCTTTTGAGAAATAGGTTCCCGAAAGACCTGAAAAATGATATTTTGTCTGCATAATTTAAGTGTTTTCATCTCTCAGTATTAATAATGCAAGTAATGTACCATCACTTTTAATGGCCTTGGTTTAAAATATACTACCGTATTAGGTGTAAAAAGCCCAAATATGACACGGTTTGGCTTAAGTGAATAAGGGGAGGACAGAGAGACTGCAGATTAGACTGTCCACAGATTAGACTGCCAGTTACAAAATTGATGTCTAAACAATTTGCTAAGTCGTGTAAATTTAGATTTCTGTGTCTACCAGTAAGTGTAATTTTGAGAAATGGATAATTGTAGGATGTTTATTAGAGAACAATGTGAAACATGTAACACCATTAGCAGTTGAAGGCATAAAAACAATGAACAGTATAACCACAATAGTACTGTGAAAACTCCGTAGAAACTAATTGACTCTAATACTAATAATTGCACTGCAAGGTAAATAAGAAAGCTATCAAAAGTAGAATTAATGGGTTGGCTATGTAAATATGAGGGAAGGAGTTACCTCTGAATATGCATACAACGTTAGAGGTGGTTAACATAGAACAGCACAGAAAATTCTCTGGCACTGTTTTCTGGAGAAGAAACCTGGCATGGTAACTAACTGACCATCTCTTGTGTGCATGGGTGAGCTCTGTGGTACAGTGCAGGTAAAGAAAATGTTTTTTTCATTTGTCTCTGTTTTCTTTGTTAGATGCTAGCTATCTTTGCTTGGATTTCTGCAGATAATATTGTCAAAGTTGCTGGTTTTCTTGTGTGATTCAGCTCCTCTATGCAGGATCTGCTGCTGTGCTCTAGGTTCTCACAAAGAGGTCGAACCTCCATCATAAACCAGGCAGTACTGAATTCCAGAGTCGCTCAAGTAATGTAATTAGTGCAAGCTGCAGACTGATCTGCAGTTCTGATGGGAAAGAACGGGTTTGGAAATCAGATGAACACTGGGAACAGGTACTCGGAAACTCTTGAAAACTCTGTAGGGTGTAGAGGATGATGCTTCTGTCACTAGAGCAACTTAAAAAAAGTATGGGTTACAACCACATTTGAATTTGGTTTGTCTTCAGTGATCAAGCTCTTGACTATAGCCCTCAGAGAAATCATACGTATTCCTGTGTTTTACAAAAGTCTCAACCTAAGGTATAGTTTGGTTAAATTAAACCATTATGTAAATTATGCATTCATTGAGGTGTGAAAGGATCAGATATAAGATAATCTTATGTTACACCACATAAGACCACAAAATGCCTTTGCCTTCCAAGGCAGAGAAAGAAAAAGTTCGATGTTGTCAGCTCTTTATTGGATGTGTGTCTGACATTACTTTTCTGACATTCACATTGCTTCTAGAGGGGAGTAAAATTTTGTTACTATTTTAAATAAGAGGTTGTGCAACTTCCTACTTTGTTTTTACCATTTACTTTGACTAGTCTAGTTTGGAATATTTTAAGTCATGAGCTACTCTTTGTTCTGAAGAGCTTTTTTGTAAATCATAGTGTCAGAATATTTTCTGCAATCCAAAAATAAAAGCAGAATAGATAAGACTAATTTTCTTCCATAACAAGTTTTAGATTATAGTTTCTTGTGTGCATGTAATAGTTAAGTAATTATTATGTAAACCGGATTACTGAATTTGTAAGAAATTCACATAATGGCACAAGCATAGCTTTAAATTACTTCATGTACATTTTGAAATCAGTAGCAGAAAGCAGAACTATTACAGACCTCATTAGAATACTCAGCCATGAGTTTGGTGATCAGAACTATATTGCATACTTGATTTATTTCTTTTATTTTTGTGTCTTGAGCAATACTTAAACAAGATAAATACATTAGGGAAGAGATTTCCTAGCAATAATTTATATATATATATATGGACACATATACACACATACATGCATGCATTATATATATATGGATATCGATATCCATATATATATATCTCCATATATCAATATATCAAATGTAAAATGTATCTAAATAATATATATCATATATATATTGGGGGGGGAGAAGCTGTCCATTTTACTATGAGGTTTTAAAGATTTCAAATAAGATTTCTATTGCAAACCATGATTTTTGTCTGGACTTGAAGTTTATGTTCTAGCTTCCACTGTTCCTGTCAGTTCTTCGTAAGAATTACAAGGATTTTAGATAACTACATTAAAAAGATCGTACTTTCAGTTCTTTGATGAGCAAAGCCTTAAGAAAGATCTGATTATTTCTGTCAGTTGCATTACATGGTGCAGACTTGTATCAGCAGCTGCTAGTGAGGAAAATACTCTCAACCACTTTTGTTTTTTCTGCTTATGTGGCATCTTCATCGCAGTATCTGTTACTTCCTCTTGTAAACTGTGTGGGTCTGATTCTAGTGCTGATTTATTGTTAGACTTTTCTGTGTCAACCTGTGTGAAGGTGCCTTAGCGTAAATATAAAGAAGTTCTTAAGTGTTTATATAAGTAAGTAATACTTGAGGCTTTTTTTTTTAGCCATTTTCTGTACTGTATTGTCGGCAATATGGAAAAAAATCTAAGCAAAATTCATTGTAGCATGTTTTTTCACCCACCCAGGGATTATGAAACTGACCCTGTAGGTTGCACTTTCTATGTTGAAACACACCTTGCACATATGAGCTCTCATTAGACATCCTAAAAGTGATGTTATTATGAGCAATGCCATACTGCAGGTGAGTGTTCATATTAGCAGAAGAAAACATTACAGGCTTAATCTTTTATTGAATCAGTTTGAACATGGTAGGTAAATATTTCAGACTGCTGAGAATTGCCCTGGAAATTCTGCTCTGAAAAGAGAGAAAATATGAGGTGGGCCGATGCCAGCCTCATGATGTTTAACGAAGCCAAGTGCATGGT
>NW_009910429.1:0-1720 GCF_000696875.1 Nestor notabilis
CTTGATGATCTTGAAGGTCTTTTCCAATCTATGATTCTATGATTCAGATTTTTTTTATATATATATTTTTCTTCAGGTATATTTGAGAAAAAAACATTATTATACAAAATAAGGCAGATCATGATGATTTCATGCTGGAAAGCATATTGTGAAATCAGTGAGAGCTTTTCCCAAGTTAAGGCCTAATGGATTTTTCTTTAAAATAGAAAAAGAGGCATATAAAGCAACAAACCTTCCAAAACGCCAGTTGACTGGCTAAGGCAGGACAATGAGCAGATTGTGCCCGGAGTTTCTCTACCTTCAGAGTCCAGCTGGTTAACTACTTAGAAGAGGTCCAGTATCTTCTATGATACTTACATACAATTGACTTTTCTATCTGAAAAACCCACAAATCATTAGGTAATCAAAGGTCAGTAATTTCATTGTTACCGACCATCACAGCTGAATAATATGCCAAGCATAGATACTCTATAACATATCTAAATTTCCAAGGACTACACCTTGAGATGCCTTGGACTGCCTGCCTGAATTGAAGGCATTGAACTGAAGTTCTCTGCAGAAGGTATAGTTCTATCAGCAATTACAGTGCATGGTTTAGGCACGGAGGCCAAAACTGATAAGGTTTCAAGGACTGTGCCTAAAAAGATTTATGATTAATACAGAGTTAGGCTTCCTTGCCATTAGCTAAAAAAAAACCCCTCCCTGACCTACAATGTTCTGGTCTCATAGAACAAGCATTTTCCAGTATGATGAACTTTTTTTCAACTCAGAGAAAACAGCTTTTCAAATTTTCTTTGTATTCCACTATATTGGGAGTGAAGTTCAGTCCAGAACTTACCGTGCACAGAAAAATACCCCAGAGACACAAGAGACCAGGTTTGCATGTAAGTAAATGTATGTCCATCTGAATTTCATGAAACCACTACTATCAAAAAGTGAACCACTACTATGAACATTGTTAGAGTCCTGAGATGGGTATATGTTAGGATGAGGTAGCTACACAGTGAAGCTATGCAGCTAAACTTCACTAGAATATGCATCCTTGAAACAGTCTCAAAAGAGCTGGTTAAGCATATTACTGTTATGCAGGGGCCAGTTTCAAGAGTGTTGAATTCTCATTTTGAATGAAGTATCCCTCTGTGAAGCTTCACATGAACAACAAATGACACACAGTCCCAGTGGCTGAGCAGGATAAAGTAACCCAGGGAAGAAGACGGAGCCAGTAATTCTGCCAGAGTTCAAGGTGCAGATACACAAGGCTATTTCAAACCATGGGCTCTTCATTCTGTATGTTCAGTTACTTCATTATCTTAACAAAGCCTAACAAAGCAGCACACCACAGATGAGCTGTGGTAACCAAGAGCTTCTGGGAAGTACACAGAAAAGCACAGAAATCTCCACCTTGGCACGTGGATCTGCAGGTGATGTGTGGCAGCCATGAGGAAGGCAGTCAGCCTTTGTTGGTGATTAACAGTGGTGACCAGGACACAAGATGTTTTCAATACTGCTGGTTTCAGGCAGAAAAAGACAACTAGGAAACTGCAGTCCAGAAATCTCAGATTTACTGAAATTAAATAGGGAAATACATTGTTTTTAAACGGAAGTACAGAAATAGCGTGAGGTCAAAAAAGCACAAAAGAGTGAGGTCACAGAGCCAATCTTGAAAATCTAGGGCTGCATGTGTAGATATAGGGCTAGATTTCAGGACTAGATTTCCCTA
>NW_009910429.1:1751-4074 GCF_000696875.1 Nestor notabilis
ATCCCTGAAAAAGATAGCAATTGGGAACAGGACAACAATTCAAACCAAAGCTTCCAGGAAACCCAGACTTACATTTTGATAGCACAACAGAAGACCATGATCACAGGCATTCGGGATCTTTGGAAAGATGTGGTGCTGTAAGGCTAAAGCTAAACAAATACAGATGATAAGAGAGTGTCATTCTAAGGGTGTGAATGGGAGAGAAGACAACCCAGCAAAGATCATAATAATGCTATGGCCATCAGTCTGTAATTGCTTGAACAAAGGAAGAAGGGGTGCAATGATTTCTTGGAACTGAGCTTTACATAGAGAAATTTATGACTGAGGTGGTTGTCTGAACTAGCAGCTTAGAGCATGACTGCTTAAAAACATTCAGAGAACAACAGATGTAAACCTTAGAAGAACGTTTGAGAAACTGAAGGATTTAATTAAAGAGGCCCCAGTCCTGAAATACTATGACAATAAGCACAAAAGTAACTTGTTCAAGGATGCGTCCCAGGAGAGTACTGGCACAACAGACTTTCAATAACACAGTTGAAGCTGGAGACAAGTGGCTAATGCATCATGGCCACTAACAAAAAGTGAATGTAAATATGCCGAAAGAATGAAGGAAGCTTTGGCTGTAAGCCATGGCTGTAAAAAAAATTCCTTTATTTATGGGACACCACTGTTAGCTGAAACTGACCATAAACCACGTACTGCTATTGCCAAGATAGGCCTGATAAATACCTTCTGGAGAATACAGATATTGTTTTTTCAGCTACAAATGTATGTTTTACAAATTGAGTAAGCCTGGGTGAGATTTAGCGGTTGCAGTTGCCTGATGCAACTTTGCGGTTTTACAAAACTTCCAGACATTGATCATAGGTGTGCCAAGCCTCTTAAAAAAACCCCAGAAAACCCTCCCCACTTGTAAGCAAAATGTGGGCTCTGACTGCCAGTATCACTAATGAGTTTGAAATAATGGGAAAGGAAATTCAGGCTTTGGCACTAAGCTTCCAGTGCCATATTTTAGCCCCTCGTTGTACCCTGGCAGTGAGGCCTAAATACTACATGTGGATTTTTAAAGAAGTTTGAATGGAGAATCCTGAGTGTACTAAAAAGAGGTACATGAAAGCCATTAATGGATAAGAATTCTAAGTAAAAGATCAGCGAATATTAAGAAATCAACAGTGACATTAAAGCAATTTGATCTTACTCAAAAACTTTGCTTGTGCCAGCAATACAGGACAAGTCCCTCTAAAAGAACCCATGAAGATGGCAAAAGAAAAAGAAGTATGTGTAAATCTCATTATTTTTGTCTATTACATTAGTAATAATTAAACTGTATTGTTATTTTTAGTAGTGGTGGTGATGTTGTTTCTATTGCTACTATTATTTCCCCAACATGACCTTCCCAGAAGTTACTGCAGCCAAAGACTCCATATACTTCATATTCATTTTAACTAAACATGACAATAACATCTGACAACAGTCCACAGTGTAGTGGGAGTCACTGAAAGCAATTTGCACTGAAATTCTAACTTAGGTTTAGCACCACTAATCCCCCGTACTCTAAAACTTTCAAGGAACGTGCCAGAAGAACACACTGCTGTCTGTAAAATAAAAGACTGGGTGAGTGAGACTGATCTCTATTTAGTGCCAGTGTAGGTAGCTGTGGAGAGCTGGTCTCCTGCAAGGGCAAAATGCTAGTGGTTACCCACTGGGCTAGTGGTTCACACTCAGGGCAGTATGAAACACAGCTCCAAACTTCCTGTTTATCAGAGATCCCTAAACCCTTACTGTGCAGACAAGTTCTGTACTGTTACGGACACATGCACATTACCAGTGTGATTGCCAAACAACAAATATAAGCATGCTATAGGATATCAGAAGGCTATTTTATAACAGTTTTATCTACATCTACACAGCAATATTTGCTGAGATGAAAAAACAGTTTAAAAACTTGTCGGCAGTGTCTGCATCAGGAACCATGCCCAGCAAAGGCAGTCCTTAGGGATAATTTTTGAAGATGTCAGTGAGCAAACCTAATGTCTTTTACAACTGCTGCATCTAACAAACTGTCACTACTCAAACATCTGTTTCACATTTAAAATGGACTTTTATCCCTCACTGAAGAAAAGCTTGAAAACATTATACCTAATGGCAAATGCAAGGAACATCCAGTGCACCATCTTTTTCACCTTTTTGGGGGTGGCAAGGGGTCTTGTTTTTTGTTTTTTTTCTTCAGCACAGAACTGGCATTTAAGACTTCTAAATAAACAGAAATCAGGAGCAAATTCCTCTGAGCACCGGTGGGAACAATCACAGAGTTATCCCAAGC
>NW_009910429.1:4105-77708 GCF_000696875.1 Nestor notabilis
CGAGGCGCGGGGGGCGTGGTGTGGTGGAGGCGTGAAGTAACTTCAGCGGCTGCACAGGGAGACCCTGGAGTAGGCTTAGGGCTGTTTTGGTTGATGGTTGAGCACAGCCTTTTCCCACTCAGTGGGTGTCCGGGACTGTACCAGAGGCTATCAGCAGGTCGTTAGCCATCATAAGGCTGCCATCATACACAGAATGAGCTCTTGAAAATCTGCCCCGTGAATCAATGAGGGATGATTACATCTTCTGGGAGAGCTGGATGCTCTCCCTCCCTTGTTTTGTTTTTGTGAGTGTGAAGGAAAGGAAGAGTTTAACATACAAAGTTAGTTATTTGTTTTGTTATCATGAAGCTGAAAAATGCTTAGGCAGGTTTTATTTCATGCTGCAAATTAAACTTAGAGGATTTCTTATTTTTGGAAGGGCTTGATGGATTTAGCCTACAGAAGATAAAGCAGACTCCATTTGTTGCATTTCCTTTCTCTGGCATTTTATTACTTCCTCTGTATTTATCAGGCTACCTCTTCTTTAATACAGATGCCTCTTTTTCCTAAAGCATGTTTTAGTGGTAACCAACTAAAAAACCCCACAATGTGCATTCATTACACTAGTTGTTAAGCATATAATTGTTTTCTATTATGCAGTTCATTTGCAGAGAGTAATTTCTGAATTTTCTTGTAAAAAGGAATGTGGAGAATGGATGTACTATCCTTACCCTTCCTGCCATTTTGCACTTAGCTTACTCATAGATACAGACTTTAGCCTAAAATATGATTGGACATTACTGTAATTCATTAACACAAGAATATCTGAGACCAGCACTCAAAGCTAATTGCAAAATGGAGCTGGCTTTGTAGAAATCTCGCAGATCTCCCTGGTCTCATATTAATAGTTGAGGAAAATGGACTTCTGGCCATCTGCAGGAAATGACTATAAAAGGAGGTAATCAGGACACTTGAGGCTGCTTCAGCCGTGAGCAGAGTGAGAGGAATGACAAGCAGTAAGCAAACTGTGTGTACACGCTTGTGCCTCAAATCCTCCACATCACTGACATGAAAAAAATGGGAAAATATTAAAAGGAGATGCAAGCTTTGTTTACATTTACCATGGGCCAACTTTGTATCTACTGCAATTTGTGAACACTGGAGTTTTGCTTCATTGTTTCTGTTAACACACAAATTTCAAAAAAGATTTTTGTTAGTATTTCTTTGGGAATAATTTATCTGCTGGGAACAATTCAAAAGTTGTGGAAGATTTATACACTACAGTCCCATCTTGTGTTCCTTGGGTAGAATCCCAAATTCCCTCCACTTTCACCTCCAAAGGGTCATTAGCATTTATCAGGTAATTAATCTGTAAAAGGCAGATTATACCCCTACAAATCCATTATAATTACATTGATTTCGAAAGTGTTACTGAAGATTTATGCCCATGTAACTGAGATCACAGTTGGTAAGCTTTCTAAGTAAGACTCTAAATATTTCCTCAAGAGAAAACATCCCTTACCAAGTGCTATTTTTTTTTCTGTTCTATATGTCCTCACCTTCCATCATAATGAAGTATTTTATGTAAACACAACATGAGGTAATGACACTAACTGAGAAGGAAAATAAATTCACACTAGAATATCAAACTGAAGTCTTCCCATCTGCTCTTTATTAACACAGACCACAATCTTAACATTGTTTAGCATCATATTCTTATTTAATTCCACCCATCTATTCCCTCCTTACCTTGCCTACTCAACAAAATCTTTTTTCTCAGTGCATTTTAATACCAGGCATGTAAGTTTCACCCAGTATCTTCACAGACTCCTCAGATTAAATTATTTTAGAGAAAGTGTGTTCATCAGCTATTTTCTGTTGCATGTCCAGACACTAATGCACTATGCCAATGAATCATTTTGAAGTTTCAGCTCAGCCTTCTGTGACGCCTGTGATGTACTGTGGATACTGCTTTGGAGAGGCTCACAGGAGTCCCAGTTGCAGACCCTCGAACCCTTTGTACTGCTGCTATATGGACAACATCAAGTCCATTATTTCTTGCAAAAAACATATGCATTTACTGCGTTAAAACAACTTAAATAAATTAATGGAGAATGCAAAAGGCTCAGTCAAAAATTCACTCACTGATGCAGAAGATCTAGTGATCCTAAACATCTATGTAGCCTCAGAAAAGTATTGAAGTGTTGTTGTTCAATTATAAACTTAACTCTTCTAAGACTGAGTTTGCAAGCAGGCAAAGAATTAATGATCATTAGCGTGTTTATTCATGCAAATTAATATCATTGTGACTTTTGTGGAAGTAAGTGGAACCACGATGACTTTGATTTGTTATAATTCAGGTTATTTATTCATGTAATGGAGGCATGTATAGAATCTGTGCTCCAGACCAAGAGCCCAGAGGTGCAGGAAGTCTGCAACACCACAGGAAGCAACTGGATTTAACTCCATTCACCACCACTCTACAGGCCCAGCCATCCAGCCAGCTTTTTACCCAGGCAAAAGTACACCCATCCAACCTATGTGCAGCCATTTTCTCCAGGAGAACGCTGTGGGAAAGAGGGTCAAAAAACCATCTCCTTTACGCTTTACTCTGTAGCATGGGGATGGGTTTCTGTGAATGTTCTCCTTTAAATCATTCCACAGTCAACCTAGAGTACACCCATCCTCAACATGCTTGTTTCCTCACCATTGTGCAATAATTTTCTAATTCCTCTTGCAAACCTAAATGCAATCTCTTATTTACTAAGAAGAAATGTGAACACTGGGCTCCCAGTGCCTGTTAATGCCTCCAGATGTTCTCCCATTTGGGCTGCAGAGTGGTATGGCAAGAAGGCTAAGTGTGACTGGTTGTGCTCCTCTTCTCACACAGATGTCATTTCTCAAATTCCAGTTTGGTTCCCACAGGAAAACTTTCTGGAAAAAAAAAAAAACCCAAACCAAAAAATTTTCTGAGAGGTTCATCAGCTCCTTGGTATCTCATCTTTAATACTACTCAGTCTTTCTTAAAAACACTGGGTTCACAACCCAGGCACTTCACTTTTTGAACTTGCAGATGTTAGTAAGTGGACCCAGGATGTTGTTCTTATCTTGGTGTTTAATACAGAGACTCTTTTCTGTGCAGGTGTCTCAGAGGACCAGCTGAAGTATGACAAAGAAGGAGCTTTGTGCTTTGGCTGCCATTCCTACCTAGAAGTTCATACAAATGGAATTATTATTCAATGTTATTAACAGATATTCAGTTACAGGATCATGGTCTAGGTGAAGAATAAGACCAGCTTTAGCAGCAAAACTTATGGTCATGAACCTGCACACACCTGCACAATAACAAGACATACTGGTTTGAGGCTGACTCCAGCTCTGGTTGGGAATGCTAATCAATCTGTGCAATGCCATAATTTTGGGATTTGCTTCATAGCACTTTCTAATTATCCACACTTGGTTTTTCTCCAGTTGCCTATAATGGAACTCTCTCTGACACAGTGAAGGACATTTGGGCTGTGTAACATACTGGCTATTGCATGATTCTTTGTTTGGTAACTGTGCCACAGCAACTACTAAAACACCTCAAAGGTTTATGAAGTGAACTCAAGGGAATAAAGCATGTATAACACCAGTGGTAGCACACCCAGGGCATGGAACTCTTTACTGCTGCTGCTTTTAACAATAGCTGTCCACATTTCTGTAGCCTGCCCCACTCATGGCTCCCAAAGCTTTGCATAAAGTACATATGTAAAGTGCCATGAATATGCAGCTGCCTCCTCTCCATTGGGTAGTGACCAACTAGAACAAAATAGAAGGCAGAGTGGGAAAACTTATCTAAAATGCTTAGGACTATCAAAATGCAAACAGTGTTCTCAGGTTGTTCTGATAATGCCCTGATTTCAGCAGATGTGATGCTGGCTCTGGACACCCACTTGACAGACCAGCACTGCCATTACTAGAAGAGGCCATAAGAGTGTGAGGCAGCTGGGACTGTGCTGATGCAGCATCTTACAGCTTCAGGTTTCATTTCTGAGTCCGCAACTCTGTAGTTAAAACCTGCTTTTTGTCTCCTATTGAAACCATATTCTGACATTCCTGGCTTATTTTGCATTCTCTCCCTCATTGCTCATGCTCTTAAGGTGTCATGCTTTTCAGTTAGACAGATAAAGCTGCACTGATGCACTAAGTAGTCATGAAAATATTCCAAGACAATAGTATTATCCTTTTCCTATGTATTCACATGAGTTTGTTAGTGATTTTTTTTTCTGGTAAATGCACAGAGGTAAAGGTTCCTGTAGGAACTGAAGGCACTGGTAGGTATTTAGGTCCCTAACGAAATGAGGCAAATAATCTTTTTGAAGTTTCACTCTCTGGCAAGGCTTACACAGTCTGGTTTCACCTCTTTCAAAAGGTTTAACGAGACATGGGTCTCGTGTGTGTGTGTTTATGGAAAGAGAAAGAAAGAAGGGCTGTCAAGAGCTGGGACGCATGAAACTGTAAGAAACAAAATAGGCTTTGTGGGCTGACCTTGGGTATCCCTCACCTACCTGAATTTCCAGATGGAAAATAGGTGGTGCCAGAAGGCAGCGAACGTGCAGAAAGGTTTGTATGCCTCCAAGCTTGTCTGTTTCTGTGACCAAAAAATACTACCTCTCATAACTAACTTTTCCCTGCTTTTAAATATTTTATTATTTTGATCCAGCCCTGAAAGAGTTTGTTCAGAGTAAATCATACTCTTTTCCAGCATTGGCTGGGACACTGGACTTACTGGTCCTGAGAGACCAGACCTGCAAGTGCTTAAGGGATACACAGCTTGTGGAAGCAGTTGCTGGGAGCAGCAACACTCTGCAGTGGAGGGGCTGAGAAATTCATGGGAAAAGAAGCTGTGGTAAGAGGGGGAAGGACGCAAGACCTAGCTGGGATGCCCATAAAAAGGCCTATATCCCAGAAAAATTAAATTAATTCAAGAACTGTGAATGAGGGCCTCAGTCTGTTGATTTTGAAGTTATCTTTGTATGGAATGAGTTTAAGGAGTATATTATAATCCTAATTAACAATACCTTGCCTCAGACTTTGCTCAGCCATCTACCCACCTCCCTCTCTATTGCATTTCCACTTTTAGATAGATTTTTCCAATTCCTGACCCATTGCACAGTCAAATAACAGCAAGTACCTCTAAAAGCAAAGAACAGGGCTATTACTGAATAACCACATCTCTCCTAATACTGATAGACTTCTTTAGCTGTGGTATTCCAGGCGACCACATACTTAGCCAATGCCTAACGCTGTCTCTGCCAATAACAAATGTGTTCCTCCTCTGGATTTGCAGACATTTCTTCCTTGCTATTGAATAGCTTACAGAAACCTTTTTCAACCACTTCCAAGCAGCCAACTGAAGTGTGTTAAAAAATTGTTTCCATTCCAAGTCGTTAATATGAGGTTACCTTTTTTTCACTAAGTTGTTCTAGCAAAAGCTGCAGATCCTATGCTACGAATACTATGGAGATACTTCCAGAGTTCTGGGAAGGAGGCTCCTCTCAGTGATGCCAGCTTGGATTAGAAATTTGTGATCCCAAGACAGACGTAGTGGGAAATCGCAGGTACTGGTTCTCTAAACTTCTGTGTCAAAGCTCTCACTGAAGCAGCAAAGAAACATGGATATTGACTTTGCATAATTCATTACCAGGGATCTTGCAATTTCTAGAACTGGAAAAGTAACTAATAATGTGATTTTAAAGGTCAAAGGCAAATCTCATACTAAAGGCTGTAAGCAAGCCATTAGGTATGAACACTGAATACATTAAGGACTCAGTTTCCTAAGCCACATTGTTTGTTTCTCTGCTTGGACTGAATAAACAGAACTTTTCCAACGAGCTTTCCTCTGCAGATCCTTATAATCCTGAACTGGATTTCTACTTTGTACCTTAAGTCTACAATGCTTGCTTGAATTTTGCTGTTCTGGCAAATAGTTTTGAAAATACTTTTATTTGCTATAAGAGGCACTGCAAATGGAAACAAAAGAGATATAAAACCATTCTGAACTGAAAAAATGTGAATAATTCTTCTCAGATAATCTTCACAGTATGTTTTCATAATACCATTTCAGTGAAAAGTAAGGAAAACTAGGCTTGCAAAAACTCTGAAATAAATAGGCCCCTTGGATGTACTGAATGGTTTGATTCTATCCTAAAATTTCTTGCAGGGTGATATATTTGTGAGCTTATAAAACCGGCAATAATTAGCATAATCATTTCCCATATTTATTTTCTGTAAATCTATTGAGGTTGTCATCACTTGGCAAAGCACTTGCTGAAAGGATTCAAAAATCTACAGCCATTTATGCAGTTAATACTGAAAATAGCATACATTTTAAAAAAAATTTGGATTTCAAGCTTTCCTTGCAAATGAGAGCTGCTAAAGCAGAAATCACAGAAGATGGAAACATCCTCAAATTCTTCTGGTGTTTTGATTCCCTACCACCTAGCAAGTATATTTTCTCTATGATACCAAAGCCTGACAGCTCCTTGCCTACCACTAGATTCTTTTTTGCATTGCGTTGCTTACAGTGAAGCACCCCTAGCCAGCTTGTCTCCAAATTTCCAGCAAGTCTGCTCTATCTGCTGAGAACTCCATTTTCTGTTCAGGGGATTTCCTTCATTTGTTAACTGCTTGCACCATGGTTTGTGCACTGTTTCCACAGAGCCAAGGAGCCCCAGGTCTTCTGCATTTTAATCATGTTCTTCTTAACAGGAATCTGACAACTAAAGCTCCTGCTGAGGCACCTCTACCCCTCCCTGCTGCCTGGTCTCCTTTCAAAAACGATTATTTGAACTCCAGAGTGTGGAGATGTTGCACACTCTCAGCACTCCAGAGAAGCTATTCCAATCACAGTACATAGCCACTCTGTCTGAAAGTGTTCAACCTGATTTAAAGCTGGATCAGGAGGAAAAGTAGTTTTAGAGGACAATGTTTTTCCTCCACTGAAGTGTAGCGAGAATTCTCTATGCTACTAGCACATGGTGACCTCACACCTAATATATTGCATATTTCTCTAAGTGTGGGCAAAGCTTGCTATGTGCTTGCAAATGCTTACTCTTTGTTTCAACAATATTACCTTTTTCTTCCTATTAATTATAACACTTAAAACACTGTCATAACTGTCTTAATAACTCATCCTGGACATAAATAGTAATGGTAACAAGAGAACAAAATGCTGCCTCCTTGCAAATTAAGGCATGTGTTCTCTTACCTTTTACTGAACCAGGCAAAAATGGCATATCCTACAGATATTCCTACAGGGGCAGGTGCCTCACAGCTGAATACACATGCTGTGAAAAGCTGTTTCACACACATGAGCTTTAGGTCCCTGATCACTCTTCTTCACCACTCTTGCATTTTGCCAGGCCAGAGCAGCACAAATTTCCTTTCTCTTCCTCCTTCTCCAGTAGTGTCATGTTTGAAGATACATTTTCCTGTCATTTCTACATAGAGTCATTTCTACAAATGTATCTGTGTAGGCCTTCAAAAATCATGCAGTTCTTTCCCCACAGTTAATTTTCTGTATCTTTATCTTGTACAAAGCAGCATAGGAAAAAAACCCAAACACGTATTTCTATAAAATACAAGATCACAAGCACGTCCTTTACCTGGGGAGTGGATGAACTGAGATGTTTGGTAACAAAGGTGACCAAAGCAGTTGTAACAGACAGCAGCAGATCTCTCTTTGAAGCATTTCAGCAGACTCAAACCAGATGAAGTAAGAAATACAGTTTAACTGTTAAGAAGACACTTGCCTCAATTCTTAGATCACTTCTCAGTCAGTTACTTCAGAGGTAATCTAAAGGTATTTTTCATTTGCAGATTCTCTGTCCTGTTTATACGAGATGCGGTATCTAAAAATAACTTGCACCATAGCCCTCAATTTTGCAGCTGTCCCACAGGAGAACTGAGCCAGGGTTACAAGCTTTTGCCTCAGGCTAAAAAGACAATTGTGAGAAAGGCTGTAAGAGCTGCCAGTGTCTCTTTCTAATAATTGGGCAAAGTGGGAAAAAGCTGCAGGCAAAATGCCGTGCTAGTTACATTAGGTGAGCTAATAGAAAATGTCAGCAGCTTTCGTGGTAAAGAGGTTGTTGTGTTTCATTATGTTTACCGAAGCTGGTAGAATAGAATGTATTTGCTGTCCAATGTAGTGGAATCTGGTGCTCTGCATCACGCTGGTGGATCTGTCAAATGGAGAGGGGAAAAAAATTAAATTCCTTATTACACTATCCATTTTCACAGATTAGAGGATTTCAGGCCAGGAAAAAAACATTACGCTTATCCTACTTGATTTGTGCAAGAGTCTGACGGTATTTACTTGTAATTTCTCTGTCAAGTCCATATCTTGTGGCTGAAATACAATGTTATTTCTGCAATATTCTTCAATTAACATCTTTGAAGTAGCTGAGAATTCCTCATTCCCCAGATAAACATGACCAGCAGCCAACCACTCTCCTGAGTATCTCTGTGAATTTATCCAGCAGCAGCCACTCACCACAGAATCTTGTTATGTCTTTGTCTACAAGATTAAGGGCCTCTCCTCTCCCATATCAGAAAATTCTTTTTCTGTGTAGGTATGCATCAACTGCAATAAGTCACCTCTTAATCTTCTCCCTCTGCTTGATAAACTAAGTAGACCTGCCTATGTTTTTCACTGTAAGTCTGGCCTGCTAGACCTAAGAGCATCTTCTTGTTATTTTGTGGCCACTTCCTAAATTTCTGGTGCTGTCCTGAAATGCAGCCATCAGATTGAACAGTCTTTCATTCTGCAGAAAAATAACATCTCCACAGTCTTGCTCAATACTCCCATGCTTAGATACGCCCCGTTAGTCCAGTAAAGCACCAGGGAGGAACTGATGCTGGCTCAGTAGAAGCCCAGGTAGAGGGTGGGTGTTTTCTGGAGCACAGCCCTCTGCTCTGCAGGCTGGGATCCAGGCTTGGCTGCTTCACCTCCCTGCCTCTCTGGATGAGCAAAAGCACTGAACAAGCAGCAGTTTGTCCCTGACATTAACATGTAAATTGTCCAATTTACATCTAATTTGCACTTACTAAATTTCTGGTATGCACATCGGTACACTAATGTTCATTTAAAAAAACTGATGTTAAAGCCAGAAAACTCAGGCCCTAATCTCTGCAAAAATGAGCAAACAGAAGTCCCAGTCCAGCATACTTCTCCCTATGGGAAGATACCTCATCATT
Source organism: Nestor notabilis (assembly GCF_000696875.1). NCBI lineage: Eukaryota > Metazoa > Chordata > Aves > Psittaciformes > Psittacidae > Nestor > Nestor notabilis. Next base: position 13,325 of record NW_009910429.1, read on the forward strand.
TTCCATAACATATGTTAAGGCCTATGAAAGCCTGCCCATGAAGAGCATTTGCAGAAGAGCTTCACCTAGTAGTTGCACCATTAAAATCAATTAGACTTTTGACACAAGTGGAATTACACACACGCATAATTGTTTGCAGTATCAAAGACAATAGTGCATGGTGGGAGGGAGTTCAGCAATGCACTGAGAGGTTCTTTCTGATACTGGGGCTGTTTGGGTTGGTTTTCAAATGCAAGTCTTCTCATTAAGTCTATTTCCAAATAGACCTGTGTGAATCCTACCACTGCATATTTCTCTGTAGAAAATTCCTGCTATAATGGAGCAACATACCACAGCTACTACACAACATCTCTTTCAAGCTTTTATCAGCTGATGGAAATGAAATTATTCTTTGCTGAAAAAATCAGTGTCATCCAGCTCTAAAATGAAAATTGCTGCCTATCCCACTCCGACTTCACAGGCTGGGAATTTCCGTCTAGCATCAAAGATTTTGAAAGTCCTGCTGCTGCTTTGACAACACATTTACTATTCACACATCAGGGCTCCAAGATAATGACTTGTGAAATCATTATTGTAGCACTTAGGGCACGTAAAAATGTTGGTGCCTACCTAGAAGGCAGCATGTATGATATACAAATGTCACCTCCATCATACTTCGCAAGCTCTTGCTTCTGTATTTGGAGGACAGGGCCTCATGGAGGTCTCGGGTATGATCAGAACCCCTTTGGGCTGGCTGCTGTATGGAGCAATCCTTTTCTTCAAGAGGATATGCACAGAGAAGGGAATACAACAGGCTCGTAAGAAGTGAAGCATAAAGTCAGTGGCAGATGCAGACATACAATCCTATGATAAATTTCCCTTGCCTTTTCACAGCACATATTTTTGATGCCTGCTGTCAATGACCTTCAGCTTCCTCATCATCTCAACTTCTCAGCTGTTAAATACAACTTAGGACCCAAACCCTTTCCGAAGTGACAAATGTATTGTGGCGTAAAAAACTGCTGATACCACTAGCTACTAGCTATGAGGAATCCAGGTTTCTATTCACTAGTGTGGCAAGGCACATGGCAGGAAAGTGGAAGGGGTTTATTACCCTCAAAGCCTCCCAGGCTGCACAGGTTACTGATCAAAACTGCAAGGAGAAGAGAAAAAACTGAGCACTGTATTAACTTTGCTGTAACGAAAACAGATCAGTGAGTAACTGTCGGTTGTTACTCTGCCTTTGCAGCCACCCCTACCAGTGTCCACACTCAGGCATTCCATTTAAAGAGATGCACCTCAGTAGGCTGACAATGCAGATCCACAGCCAACAAGGAGGCCAGTACCTCTGCACGAATATACTGTGCAGAAGCAAGTACCTGATCCAGGGCATCCTCTGTCTTGCTACCATCCATACCCCAGCCAGATGATGCTCAGAACCTTCTCCATGGTTCACGCAGATGCTGTGCAGCACACAACAGATAATCTTCATTCAAGGCAAGGTCAGATCACCTCTCCTAGGCCTTTTGCTACATGAGCTTTCAGTCTTTCAAAGGTACATCTCACAGCCATCTTGAAGTCACTTAAAGAACTAATTGGAAACCACTTTTCCAGGAGTCCTGTGGTATGCCTCACTACCCGTGGCAATACGAGATAGGAGATATGTGAAGTCATTATAGGATAACGATAAAAGGGTGAAAACTGACACCATAATTATGTACATTAGCTGTGCCACAAAAAGCTGTTATGGGAACACAGGTGAAAACTGTAACATGGCAGATTTTCCACTGCACTCTGCCTCGGCATTAAGAAACCTAACACAGTGTGGGACAAACAATGTGGGTTACATTTACCAGACCTCGGAGTGTAGCAGATAAGTAACACTTCCTAACGATGAACTCTGAGGCCAGGTGCAGGGCATTAGTCGTAAGACTGTCATTTATGCCTCTACAAACGCAGAACACCACACACTGACAGCCACCATTAACCTCTGGAGGTTTAATGAGTTACACATCCAGCAACAGAACTTTTGAAATATACACCACACGGAGCATGGCAAGAGCATAAGGAAGGTCTCCTGAACACAGTGCTCAACAAAGTCCTTGAAAGGGATTGCTTTAGAGAAATGCCTGGGAGCAAAATGAAAGCCACCTCTTTGTTCACATCACAGTCGTAGAATGTTTAGTGTTGGAAAGGATCATATAGTTCCAACCCCCCTGCCATAGGTAGGGACACCTTGCACTAAACCATGTGGCCCAAGACTCAACGTCCAACCTGGCCTTGAACACTGCCAGGGTTGGAGCATTCACAACTTCCTTGGGCAACCCATTCCAGTGCCTCACCACCCTCACTGTAAAGAACTTCTTCCTTATATCTAATCTAAACTTTCCCTGTTTAAGTTTGAAGCCATTACCCCTTGTCCTACCACTACAGTCCCTAATGAAGAGTCCCTCCCCAGCATCCTTACAGGTCCCCTTCAGAAATTGGAAGGCTGCTACAAGGTCTCCACGCAGCCTTCTCTTCTCCAGGCTGAACAGCCCCAACTCTCTCAGCCTGTCTTCATACAGGAGGTGCTCCTGCCCCATTATCATTCTTGTGGCCTCCTCTGGACTTGCTCCAGCAGCTCCATGTCCTTTTTCTGTTGAGGACACCAGAACTGGACACAGTACTCCAAGTGAGGTCTCATGAGAGCAGAGTAGAGGGGCCGGATCACCTCCTTTGACCTGCTGGTCATGCTTTTGCTGCAGCCCAGGATACGGTTGGCTTTCTGTGCTGCAAGCGCACACTGAAGCCGGTTCATGTTAAGCTTCTCATCAACCACCACCCCCAAGTCCTTCTCCGCAGGGCTGCTCTGAATCTCTTCTCCACCCAACCTGTAGCTGTGCCTGGGATTGCCCTGGCTCAGGTGTAGGACCTTGCACTTGGCTTGGTTGAACTTCATGAGGGTGGCACTGGCCCACCTCTCCAGCTTCTCAAGATCCCTCTGGATCCCATCCTTTCCCTCCAGCATATCAACTGCAGAACACGACTTAGTGTTGTCGGCAAACTTGCTGAGAGCACATCTATCCCACTGTCCCTGTTGTCAACATGGATTTGGACAGATGAAATTATGTTACAGGCTGATTTTAATGTGGTTTAACTTCCCTGGTGTGAGAAAGGGACATAGGGGAAGAAGAAAGCAATAGAACCCTTGTGAGACCAGTCACAGTTGCTGAGTCCAAATTCACATGTTTGTTCCTGAAGCAGCTTTGCAGCTTAGATTACTATTTTTTTTTTTTTTTGTGGTGAAAACACAGATGTTCAAAATACTAAGTAATTAATGATCTACTTAATTAACATAGTAATTTTTTAACTGCAGATAATCAGTCAGCCAAGAGCTGGAGGTAAATTTGCTCAGTGTGAATTTGCAAAGTTTTATTGCCCCTACTGAGCTGACACTAGGTGTGCAGGAGGGGAAGTTCTGAAGCAGCTAGAAAGATGGGTCCTGCTCAAACAGACTAGTGCTGCTGAAATCCAGAGAGGAATTGGGTCAGTTATGCTGCTGTCATCTCCCTCTAGAGTTCCGTTATGGTTAGTTGCTACTTTTCTGAGTAATTAAGGCATACGTTATTGTTGGAAGAAGTCCTAATACCAATCAAGTGTGGTACCCAGCAAGTCTTGCCAGCCTGGGGCAGACTAGCTCAGAACCATGTCTCCAGCCTGTCAGCACACAGGAAAGCACCACTATGGGCCCTTCAGTTAAATACATTTTTTTCTCTTTCTTTGTATTATGAAACTTTGAATATCCCTAAAAAGTCAGGAAATTGAAATGTTTGTTATCAACACTCAAAACTATACTACTGTTATTTTAAATAGAATATGCTTTTCAGAACTGTTTTTAAAATGCAGTAGAAGGCATTATGCAAAAGTCCTGCAGTCTTACTACTCTGTGCATACATGGCATGTTTTAAAGCCTTAGTCTGCACCTGTTCACCTGGATCCTAGGTTGAACCCCATTAGCACATCAGGCTATAGGACCGCTGTTTGGGAGCTGGGGCAGGATCCTCCTTCAAAGGGAGTCACGTATCACTTTTCAACTTCCTGGATAAAATCAATGGGCAAAAAATCAATAGCGGTCCCTTTCAGAAATTAACCTCACCTTGCTGGCACACCTGTGTTGGAGAACACATTAGATTTGGAAGTCTTCTGGGGCTGTTTTTTTAAGATCATTTACTCTGTCAGGCTACAGCAATGTAAACATTGTACCCCATATTCTTGAGTTAGCGTTTTGAAGGTGCCCCTTTTTTTGTGGCTGTACGTCTTGACCTTTGACATCTTCACAGGAAAGAGAATGATGGTGAATAAGCAGTAATTTCTTAACTGCATTAGGCAGAGGTCAGGCAGGGCGATAGCTGAGAGTGAAGGTAACAATGCATAGGACCGTCCCATTGTGAGCACTTTGTGTGTCAGTGAACTTGATTCATACTTAGTGTGAATAGAGGAACTCCCAGCTATTTCAGGAATGCCAGCAATTTTGTCATAAAGCAACTTTGATCTTGCTCCAATTTCCCAAGCTCATTCATTAGCTGAGAATGTGGAGGGTAAGATAGACTCTCTTCTGGGAGACTGACTGCCTGCTACTTAAATAAATCACCTACTTTTTCTCCCTGTCCTTCTCATAATAAAACAATCCCTCACAGGTCCTCTTGCCATATGATGAAACTTTTGACTCCAAAGAAATCTCTCTCTGATGCATGGGCTAAGAGGAATGCCTTTGATTTTTGAAACTGAGGGTCAGATTCTGTAAACATACCACCCCAAAGCTGATCAGTCCCCATCTCCTCCCACAGTAACATGAGTCATGCTGGTGACCTTTTGATACTTCTAATAATGTAGAAGTTGAAGAAGTTTCTAGCCTTCACAAAAAAAAAAAAAAGGGCTCTTTTCTTTGTACTGCTAGCTCTGTCTGTTTCAAAGCATGGAGCAGTGGAGCACTCTGTTCTTTCTCCCTGGACAGGCTGTCCTATACCAGGACTGTTGGGGTAGACTCTGAGCTTCCCCTATCTAGCAGAGCAAACACCAGTTGGGCTAAACTCTCACATGCTGTTTGCTCTCCTACCCTCTCCACAGGGGCGTGAAATGAGTGAAGAGGAACATCTCTCTGGGCAGGATGTGGAGCAATCGGCTTTTTTCCCTATTCTGATTTAGGATAAAGTTTAATATTCTAAGCTATCTTTTGTTTGCACTGGTATTATAATAATATTTTTAAAACAAGGACACTTTTATCTAAGGGTCTTTTTAGTTCTTCCCTTTTCCAAATAATTACAGCTCATTTCCCACCTCCTTTTCTCTTCTGCCCCTGCTGTGAAGCAGGAAGTCACCTTTTAAAAAAATGTTAAGTGAAGTAGAGAGAAGCTAATTGATTCATCCAAAAGGTCAGAGGGTGTCAGCAGCAGAAGGAGAAAATGAAGCAAAGCATCCCAAGTCTGTAGTGCTAGCCTTCAGAAAACATGCTCTGCCTCAGGTTTCCTCTATGGCACCACCTATGTTTTTCAATCACTCTCAGTTAATTTCATTTCAGGCCCCAGTTTTTCAATCCCCTGGCTTTGCAAGCAGCATGTTCATGTTCTCAAACAAATAACACTCAGAACTCACCAGCACAGTTGTTAAGTCTCCTAATCTTACACGTGCCTACCTTAGGAAAAGAGATCACAGGCACACTTGTTCAAACAATCTTAGTGCCAGCTTTCCCCACGTTTTAATCTTATAAAAATGCTTCAACTACACAAAGGGATTCAGAAACATGTTTGTGAACATTTTCCAAACATTTTTTTAAGATTATTGTTAAAGCATTATAATTGCCAAGTGATGAGATTTTGGAAGCAGTGGGGGCAGAAGTATCCTATAACTCCATCTCCTCATAGCCCACTCTCAGCATCTCCTCTTACTTCATTAAAGGCTTGGAGGTGAAAGCTGTGTGAAGCACAGCCCCTGGGTCTGCTAGGCATTTTGTAAGTGCCAGTGCTGACTGGATGCAGAATGTGCAACAGGGTTAGCCTGAGTCCAGTCTGCTAGGATGTGGTGAAAGCTTGCTGTACAATTATCCAACTACACACAGTATGGGTCAGTACTAATGGGAGAGAAAGACATCTTTTCCACTTATCTCCTTGGGTAAAATCATCCCTGCAGATGGCAGAGGCATTACCTTTTGTTCTCATTTTTATGGCCTAGCAGTGAAAACCATGGTATCTTTTACTTGCTTTCAAGCCCAAAACGGTGTAGTATCAGAAAGAAGAAATTGCAGTTTGTTCTCCTAGAAACAGCCTCTCCCAGTGCTTTGTGTGTTTAAGGAGAGGTGCTGCAGGGAGGAACAAGGTTCTCTTCTTATCTGCACGCTGTTCTTAAAATTACTTAGCATGCGGCTTCTTTGGACAATGACTGTATTCTAGCCTGTAAGGCAGGAGGATCTGCTGCAGTCTTGCTCTGCTGCACAATAAATCAAACCATTCAAGTATGCTATAATAAAAATACTTGCTTTGAAGTATATTAAATGTCTAATTTCCTAGTGGTAACAATGATGCCTTATCATGTTTCTTTTTTTGTTGTTGTTGCTGTTAGTTTGTTGGTGGTTTTTTTCATTTAGCCTATTTTCTCTGTCTGGTTGTTTTGTTAACATGTGTGGCTGTCTAACGACTGGATTTTGGATTCCAGATGTTTTGGCAAGAGAAAGCACTAAATGGCCATATACATCTCAGAAACCTCATACCACCCAAGTAGCTGTTATGTCAACTGGCTAGTGTAAGCCTACCCAGAAATCCCCCCCCTCTTTTTCCCCCTAGATGGCTGCTAACCCTTTAGTCATCAATACAAACTGACAGAAATTCTTTTCCACGGCTAGTATTACAGAAACATCCAGGGCGGGGGATATAAAGCCACATGCAAATAAGATCCATGTGGTTTTGATGGAAAAAAAAAAAAAAAAGAAGGTATTTTAATTAAATAATGAGCTCAGGCTCTTTTGTGGTGAACACAGTGATCAGCTCTGTGATTAAAGTTATGATACACACAGACATGGATATATGAATGCATGCACACATATGCATGCAAAAGTAACTCCTGCAGGTTGTTCATGATGCTACCAGTTTTCATCTAAGTTTTTTCCTTCAGGAAAACGAAAGTAGCAAGGAGAGGCAGTCACTAATTTTATGTATGTGTTGATCGGAGAGGTGTCTTCTTCGGAGAGGACAAACCTATGACTTACCACTTTTAATGCATGACACCATTACCACTCAGTATGGACTTTACTGAGCTCTTCTTTCACTACTAGTGGTCATGAGCTAAAAGAGCAATAAATTGAGAGATCCTAGATAGCATCCCAATAGTTACTAAGCCCTGGAGCCAGCCATTGAAAATGAAGGCAAGAAAGGTACAGAAGAAGTTTGAGAAGTAAAGTATTTCAGATTATTTTAAACAATTTTCTGTCTCTTCTCTCATGGGAAATACTGATGTGTGAATTACTGCCCTATTTCCATGCTTCCTCCCACCTTTTCTTTCACTCTAAAAACCTTATCATACGTTGCAGTAATTTTCCTTTCTTTTTAGTACCAAAGAGCTATGGTCCCCAGTGCTTTGGATGAAGTTGGTCTCACTGTAGCCAGACTTTCTGCTCTGTACTTTTGAAAGAATTTATCAGTTTTACTCTGGATGGTAGCAACAAGGGCGAAATCAAAGATGTTAACTCCTGAAGAGAGCTGAGCGTATCGGGTTGTCAATTCTGCCATTGCCTGTGGAGATCTACAAAGGCAGGTTTCCTCTTCTCACCTGGCTGGATTACACCAGGCTCCAGGAGATTCTTGTGGCAGATCAAACACTGGGACTTGGGATTTGGGGAGTGGATGACTTCATTGCCATTAATTACTGATAGTGTAGGGCTTTATGGGGGAAGACATGATCGAAAGGTGGACTGAAACAGGCAGAAGAACAGAAGAATAGAAGATGGGTAATGGAAAATGAGACTGGGCAGAGATCTTGGAAATGAAGGATGGAATCTGAAATCTGACCCAGAAAATGCTGTTTCAAGGAGAAATGACTAAGTAGAAGGCACAGGCAAAGGAAATTATTAGAGCCATTGTGTTTTTAGTGGAGTAGAAGACAGCAAGACTGAGATCATCTGCAGAAGAAGAAAACGCATTATGAGAGGAAAGAAGCAGCAGAAAAAAACACCCACTTAACCAGAGAGACAGGAGGGAGAGAGGCAGATGTCGCAAAACTGTTGGTTTTGGTGCAGAACAGCCTAGGCTGGAGTCTGACAGCCCAGTACTTGTACATGGCCCAGCATGGTGGTATGGGCCATGGTAGCACCTGCAAGCAAGGCTGTTCTCAGGTTTATAGGCTCCAGAACAGAGCTGGCAGGATCTGGTTGTTAAAGGAGAAAGAAATGACATCAAGACTGTAAAAATGTGGCAGACCTGAGGCACTTCCTTTTAACACAGGTATACCTCTGCCTTCTGTCTGAATCTAGGGACTTCCTTAGACCCAGTGCCATGCTCCCGTAAACTTCATGTCCCTCAGCTATGACATGAAGATGTTACAGCTTTCCAAGAATTCCCCTAATTCATCTAATAAGAGAACTAATTAGACAATAGTGAGAAAGAGACTTGTAAAGCATTGCAAGTGACTGCTGTTATTTAAACTACCAAGCAAAAAAACAGAGACTGCATTTTCACAGGCCTTTTCTTTACCAAGATGACCACCACAGACTGCCTGAATAATGAAGGATACCATACAGAAAACCTGTGAGCAGCAAGCTGAATGAAATTTATCCAGTTGCAATGGTGACCATCTCCCAAAGAACCAAAGTATTTATTGTTAGATAATCTTTTTAGCTCAACTCAAATAATATTTAAAGTCATATTCACCACTGTGAATTCCAGTTGCATGTATAGAACCCCAAAAGGTGCCATTCTTGGTGAATTACTCAAGAGCTGGATTCAGCTGCATTTACAAAATTTAAAGCTAAATTCTGTGTCTGCATACGAATATGAATGTGAATATGAATGTGAATCTTTCTGGTTAAGAAAATCTATGACCATGAATTTGAATGGTGGCTATAATGGCATTTTCAGTGCCATAACTGTAATTCTACCATGTAACAGTGATGTCCAAGGCTTGCAAAACACCTCCTCTGCCTGACGGAAACTGTATGCCAGGGTCTATCTTTAAGGTCAAATTTCCCTCTAAGTCTTTTTGACCATTTACTGAACTCTTACTACAGAGAAGAGTGTTGAAATAAATGCTTCCAGCTTTATGCATTGCAGACCCAAAGACGTAGCTCTAGGGCTAATGTTTAACAGTAATGTTTCAAGGGTCCTGCTTTAGTTCCCCAGTGCCAAATTCATCAATCTACTTTCTTCAGAGTGGTTAAAAAAAAAATCTCCTTTACTTTCATTCTCTTATTCTGGAAGTTTTTAGACCCTCTGTAGTTGAAACTCTAGTATTTCTTTAGCCAAGGAAACTGACATGAGCAGAATGGATATTTGAAGTTCATTAAAAGCACGTCATGTGAATAAGAACCTTCAAAGAAAGCTATTAATAATGCCTGAGAAACTAACAGGACTTCAGGATCTGGCCAACTTGTAGAGCTTTCATATTAAATCATAGCACACTGAGCCTTCTGAATGAAGGCCAGTTCCAGGAGACAAGTGATGGCAAAGGATGGGTTATTATCTAATTACCCCTTTCAGTTTGCACAGATGCCATGCCATTTGTTTCAAGCTGATAGGGCCTATTATGGAGCAATCACAAACCAAAAGGGATGTTTGTTTTATTTTAAGTAAAATAAAACATTATAATTTTTCTTGAAGAAACTGAGGTGATACCGGCAGGGTAAATTGTGTTTTTTCATGTAAATAATTACAGGAGTAACTTATTTCTAACCATCCATGTGTACTGCATGCCACACATCTATTGAGATGCCATCTTTTTTGTGGTTTTGGTTTTTGTTTTCTTAAAAGAGAAAAAGATGGTGTTTCAATTAGGTTAAAAACTCAAATCCAAATCTAGGTTTTGTTTGTTATTACACTGCTCCTGAATATTAAAATGCTAAAAATTCCAAGCCAAAAAAGTACATTCTCAATCTCTTTATGTATTTAAGCATACATATATGTACATATGTATGTATACATATATATTCAGGTACACTAAATTTATTCAAGAAGCCCATTCATGTTATTAATTTTCAAAATGTTACAAAAGTGAACTGTTTGATAGGAAGATTTAACACAGATATTAGTGCAAATTTTAAATAGATCTTTTTTCAATTTGTCAGCAGCTATAATAAATAATGATGGTATATTCCATATGGAACCTGTTCCATTTTATTCACCACACTCAAGAAAACAATCTTGAGCTTCCCTGTAACATCCATTAACAGATTATTTACACAGCTGGAAACGACAAGAGAATGGAGATTTCAGTTGGCAAGACACCTGGGCAGAGTCTCAGACCTCAGCTTTTTTCGTCTCATTTTGAAACAGAAGAAGATACCCACTACGACAAAAGGGGCCCAAACTTTCCCCTCAAAGGAAGCAAATGCTGGACCAAAACAGTGTAAACAGCTGGTCAAATGGCTGTGAAGGTTAAGAATGTTGGGAAGTCTCTGAGCCACTTGCTGCTGGAAGCTGAGAGAATGCATCAGGGGAAGGTTTAGCCTGTATGTGCCTTTTGCACATACTGAGCGTCTGCAGCTAACCACTGTTAGCAGAGATGGGATGCTAGACAAGACAGACCTCAGTTCAAGCCCAGTATGTTGACATTTACATTCTTGTGCCAAGCAAAAATGAAAGTATCGTAAGGCGAAAAAGAACAGCACAATAAAAATATTTTATCTACCTCCATGAAAGGAACCTGTCATTCTTCTTGTCAGTATTTGTACCCAAATCTGACTGAAACTACTCTGACGTGAAGGAAATGTTGGTGATGACATCACTTACTGCTGAGTCTTCACTGTAGCAGTCAGTCAAGGCCAAGATGGCTTGCTTTAGCTTTGATCCACGGATACACACATCTTCCTGTCCACCTGCCCTTGCCATAACAATAAATGACAGATCTTTATCTCTTTCTTTATCTGCTCCCTGTGTACTCCCTCCCTCCCTTTTCTACCTGCCTCACTAAAATTATTTACTGATGCTGTGAAATTTGGTCTGATGAATAAAAGCTTAGATGCAGAAATAGAAGAGATAGGTGCAATTGCCTCAACCAAGGCCTGAATTGAAGTGGGCGGAACGCACATCTATATGTACAGTATATGTATTTTCTCTTTTCCACATCCATGCTCTGTATGAAACAAATATTGGAATTTAGTATGGATAAATCACAGTGGATCCAGATCTGAAACTTGGCAGGTGTCTACCTCCTGTTTAGTGTCCTAAACTGAGAGTCACTAGAGATTTAGATACTTAAATGCTTTTTGGATGTGGTAATGAAGAAAGCAAGACAATCCCCTCAAGTGCAAATGTATTTGTTTTTGTTGGGACATATTGATGGTATCTTTATTTGATGATACTTGGTACTTGACAGGTGGTTGGCCACTACATAAGGTCTCATTAACCTTCCCTGTGTTGGACTGTGAACTTCCTTAACTCTTCGGCTGCTCTGGGCACAAGATGTACCTCACTTTTTCTAAAGTGAAATGAGTATCTGCTTTACTCTGACTTTTTAAATTTATTTTGCTTCAGAGGAACATTAAGAAACTCTGATTGCCATCAAGCAATTTTAAACAATGTGGTTTCATCTCCATCTCCAATCTGTTCCCTACAAATCAAAGTATTTTAAATGTCACTATTCATTTTCCACTCTTCCCCCAGCCTGTTAAAAACCAGCATCATTAACTTGTTTCTCTAATTAGCTGGCTACATCCATTGCCAAACCAGATTGCTATGAGCTATGTCCTCTTACATCTTTTGCTTATTAGCTGAATTTATTGCAGCAAAATATAAACAGCTAAGAGATTAACAGCTACTCTAGAGCTGTCAAGATATCTCTAAGATGATTACTGTAATGTCCTTGTCACTAGCAAGGGCTAATACAGGCATATGACCACTGACATTTATACCTACCAGATAAAGGATGGCTTTATCTGTTTAGGTAACTGAGAGTTATACTGGGGAGTTTCTCTGAAAAATTCATGGGACTTAAATAAGGTTTTACTTTTCAGACAGAAGCCAAAGCAGTAGGAGATCATCGGCACAAGACTATTCCTTTTTCTATATATATTATTAACACCAGTACAAGATCTAAGCAATAACTACATATCTTAGCTGGTATAATAATTACCAAAAGAAGAAGAAAAAAAACCCCACCCCAAAAAAGAACCAAAACCTAGGCAGAATTCCTCTCCTTCCTGTGTCCCTTCCATTTCTTAGGCTGTCGGTACTAAAGAAATTGCGGAATTTCTTGTGGCTCTGACTGGGACTATGGGATCCTCTGCTCTTGAAATAAACATGGTGGAACCATGTTCTAAGTTCTCAGTGTCTAAATAACACAGCCTGGTTTCCTTTCCTACACCTTTGTTTTTTGTAGTAATTCCTGACTCGTGCTATCGACAGCTTTACAAGATACTAATTAATCTGCTTTCTATAATAAGACATAGTGAAGCTGGAAATATCTCCTTGTTTTGAAGGACATGATCTGAATGGCTGACAGATCCAACAATATTAGAAAAAGTCAGTCAAAAAAGGCTTTTACTGGGACATTAATCACTACAGGATAAACTCAAAGATTTAAAAAGCCCCCAGATTTCCAGAAAAAATGTCCAGAAGAAGCAGCACATGCAGGAGGTGATGGAAGTATCTCAGTCCATGGAAACTTGCTGTAGAAGTAAAGTTTAGGACAAATGCCAGCAAATGTCAAAAAGGCCATTAAAGACTAAGTGTAAATCTAGTAGGGTAACTTTAGAAAGTACTTTGCAAAGATTTAGCTGCATGGCTTCTGCTACACTCAAAGGAAATCGTAAGGCTTAAAAGTTTGCAGAGTATCTTGAAGTATCTAGCATCACTGATGTTTGTTTTTCTCCCTTATCTAAACTCATTAAAAATTCTACATTGAGTATTTTTCTTCTACAGTTTAAGTAACAGTTAGTCTCCTATTGAGTTGCCAGCATCTAAATTATAATTTGTGTTCGCTTTTCTTCTGCAGCTCTCAAGTGGTAGTGGGGAGAGCTGCACAAGAAATGGCAGGGTTGAGTTAGTCGCTTCTGTAAGTCCACTGATTTGAGAAGTCCAGAAGAACCAATGCAGCTAGGATACATGCACAAGCTGTCTTAACTGACCAGTGAGTTATATTATGTGCATGGTTGGTCCCTTCCTCATCTCTTTGGTATGCTTTGGAAGAACTCATGAATTTTCCATGCTGCAGATTTGATGCCCACAGGGCTTTTCTTCTTGGGAACTGCAGATTGGTGAATAATATGGATGGCAGCAGTATAAGCACAAAGGTGAGGTCAGTATCCTGTTGGACGTCAATGGCAGCCCAGCTGATATAATCTTTTACCCTTTGTTGCAGTGTAAAACTTCACAGTTCAGCTCAAATTGATGCATTTTTACTGGCATGTCTGGAGCACCATCTCTACAGAACTGGTTGGTTTCTTATAGTTCTTACAGTCTTCATTTCTTACAGAATGAAACACAGCCTTTGAAGACTAAAATGCTGTTACGTACTCTGAACACAGTTCATTGGAAAACTCTCTGCATGACAACAGTCAGCTGGATGAACGGCTCCCCTTCCACCCAAGGACAAACAGAAGCAGGAGGATAATGCAACGCCTTCTCTAGCCAGAATGTGCCTTGTACAGAAGCTTCATTATATTCAGGTATCTTTATAACTGTGGGCCTTTGTACAAAGTCACAAAGAAGGTACAAGCTGCTCCTTACAAAGGCCTGGTTAATTGGCCCATCCATATGCACAAAGAGAGCTATTGGCTGGGTGATGCTCTGAGCAGGCTATAAGAGTGCTCTTCTCAGCTTTGGTACGAGTGACATGCCTACTAATGATCTCACAGGCCAGGGGTGGTCCACATGTCATAAAATTTCAAATGGCCCAGAAGCTAAAGGGACATGCTATCTGAACTAGAGAGCTGGAAAGCGATTGGGGGTCCTTTTGGAAGGATTCACAGACAACAGGTAACAGTTCCCACTGCAGTGCAGGACTAGGCTGGATAAGCAGCTAAGACATGAGACTCACTTCCCAAGTCCTTTAGGCTCAATCCTACCACAATTCTGTCCCAAAAGGTAGGGCACCACAGCAGCTTACAAGCAGCCCATGGCCACACCAGCACAGCACTCCTTCCACCAGGCTGAACACTGCTCCCTCACTCACCTAGCTCCTGAGTAGATGACACTCTTCATTTGACAAAGTGCTTGGCTGCATGAGATGATTCACACAGCCACTGTTGTTGTATAAACTATAAGCACCTGCTAAAGTCTCCTCAGAACTATTTATGGGTATATGTATCCAGATGAATGAAGAACTGTTACTATTGATTATTTTATTCCACATCCTACAGAAACCTCAGCTCTCCCACTTTTTAGTTTAATATATTCCACCACATTAAACTTGATTTCATTAACTGAAGGTGAAATTCTGCTGGCTTGTCCTTTGACATAAGCTTCAGTGAAGCCAAACAGCATTGTTGCCACACCTTGATAGTAGGAAAGCTTGAATGTCTGGCTGCCTAAGGGAAAGGTGATCTCATTAAGAGGGGACAAAGTCTGCATGAGTCATTTCTGGCCTTGGAACTGAGGTGCTGGACCTTCCACCATGACACTAATCATCCTTGACTAAATATCTTGTTTGCAGAAGTTACTCAGCTGGGTTGAACTACCCAGTCAAACGGTGATTCTGGCTGAGACGGACACCAAGGCACCAGCAGAAATCCAGGAACACAGTGAGAGCCCTCCTCTGGCACAGATGGGGAGAATCTCTGACCAGAAAGAGCCAAAAACATAAGGAAAGATTTGGTTACAGGGAGAGGAACACTATGATATCTAATTCTGCAGACAAGTATCTCAGAAAAGAGCCACGCCCACATCCTCTGTCCCTCACTCAATTTAATGCCAACCCAGTATGCTTTTATTTGAGTTGACAAGTTTCATGGATGGATTTCAACAGCCCAAATTCCTCTGTCACCATCATACCATGAGGATGGATAGAAAAAAGCTCTGCCTTTCTGAGAGTGGTGTTGGGGGCTTACTTTGAATCATTTAAACAAAGGATCCTCATACTACTCCTTGTGATGGGAGGCCTATCAGCCTAAATGAAACTACCTGGTTTTGTTCTGGAAATTAATATTGGATGTTTCCTACTGAAACTTTACTAAAATAAAAATGCATCAAATATTGAATACTCACATACTGCAGACAGGCATCTGCTTGTATACAAAGCAGGAGTGGCTGTATGCATATTGATCTAATCTAAAAATGACAGATTATCAAAATGGGATCCAAGTTTAAGTCATTAAAAATACAGCTGGAAATGGCAATTTCTGAGAAAAGTAGATTTCTGTATGACACCCTTCCTACCCCCAAATAAAACCTAAATAAACCCCAAAATGACGACAAAGCTTTGGGTTTGCAGCACTGTCTTTCACTGTAATAACCATATGCAAGTACTGAATGGTAAGACTAGCACTTTATATGCAAAACAGAAGAAGTCCCTTTTTTTAATGTAGTCTATAAAAATGCTCCAGGGCTTAAATAATGAGGCAAACTTTGAACTGTCTTTGTTCTTCTGTAGGAATCTGAAGGGAAAAAAAATTGGCCTTTGAGGTTGTAGGAAGTGTTGCTTTATGTTCTCCCATGAAACCCATAATTAAATTACAAAAATGCTCTGGGCTTCAGAACAATTCAAAGAAATGAGAAATGAGGCAGAATTTGTAATCCAGTGAAATCCTGAGATATGGTAGACTTTCGTAGGAAATCTAATTCACGCAGCTGTGGCTTTATGAGAATTAGACACACCTAGAAGATCAAACCCAGATGCCAAGAAAATGTTCCCAGGACTGAAATGATAAACATGCTGACATCATAGTTATTGATCTGTTTTTAAAATGCAAAAGCCTGTGCAGAAAGATTCTGCTTTGATAAAAATGCCATCATTTCAAACATGTAACTGTTTTCTGTAGATCACTTCTCAGAGCAGCTGCAAAAACATGATCTACTAAAGATAAAACTGTTTCTACAAACACAGTAAAAAGGACTACAGAGAATGAAAAAGACATCTGAATTTAGAAAAAGATGTCATTAGTTACAGTAGTAAGAGAATGTTGTTCCATCGCAATCAAAGACAGTGTCCCAAGGTTATGACATAGATCTGTATGCTGGTTTTGGCTGTGGTAAAGTTAGTATGTAGCATAGATCTGTGCTGAAAACTGTATTGATAATACAGGGATGTTTTTGTTACTGCTGAGCTGTGCTTACACAGAACCAAGGACCCCCCTGTCTCCCACTGCACCCCACCAGCAAGTAGGCTGGGAGGAGGCACAAGAACTTGGGAGGGGACACAGCTGGGACAGCTGTCAGCCAATTCCATTCCATATGACGTCATGCTGAGCACATAAAGCTGGGGAAAGAGGAAGGAAGGGGGGACATTTGGAGTGATGGTGTTTGTCTTCCCAAGTAACCATTACATGTGATGGAGCCCTG
Organism: Nestor notabilis; assembly: GCF_000696875.1. Taxonomy (NCBI): domain Eukaryota; kingdom Metazoa; phylum Chordata; class Aves; order Psittaciformes; family Psittacidae; genus Nestor; species Nestor notabilis. The sequence continues at coordinate 29,980 of NW_009910429.1, forward strand.
CTTTCCTGGAGGTGGCTGAACACCTGCCTGTCAATGGGAAGGAGTGAATGAACTCCTTGTTTTGCTTTGCTTGTGCATGCAGATTTTGCTTTACCTGTTAAACTGCCTGTATCTCAGCCCATGGGTTTTCTCACTTTTACTCTTCTGATTCCCTCCCCCATTCCACTGGAAAGTGAGCAAGTGGCTGCATGGGGCTCAGCTGCCTGCTGGGGTAAAACCATTGTCCTGGGTTCAGCTACAGCAGTCATGTTTTCTCCTTCTTAGTAGCTGGTGCAGTGCTGTGTTTTTGACTTTCAGTCTGCGAACAATGCTGATAGCACCGATGTGTTTAGTTGTTGCTCAGTAATGTTTACTCTGACCAAGGACTTTCTCAGTCTCATGCTTTGCCAGAGAGGAGGGGAAGCCAGGAGGAAGCAGAGACAGGACACCTGACCCAAACTGGCCAAAGGGGTATTCCATACCACAGCACGTCATGCCCAGTATATAAACTGGGGGGAGTTACCCGGAAGGCCCAGATCGCTGCTCGGGTCGGGCTGGGTATCGGTCGGCGGGTGGTGAGCGGTTGTGTCCTTTTCCCTTGTTATTCCTCTTATCATTATTATTGGTAGCAGTAGTGGTTTGTATTATCCCTTAGTTACTGGAGAGCTGTTATCTCAACTCGTGGGAGTTACATTCCTTCGATTCTCCTCCCCATCCCTCCGGGAGCGGGGGGAGGAAGGAAAAGGGGGGGAGTGAGAGAGCGGCTGCGTGGTTCCAAGTTGCCGGCTGGGCTTGAACCACGACACCATGAAAATCTGAAGCTGAATCACTGAATCTGAATTATCTTGACTGTTTCTTTTAGGGACTCTTTCAGTTTCAAAACCAGGTCTGATTCCACCTTTGATTAAATAAAATACAGCGTGGGCACATCCACAGAATATGAAATTTAGATCTACTGAGAAGCAGAAATATTTTCTTGTCAAGATCAGCTGTATGGCCCATAAGTGTAAGGGGAACACACCAAGATGAGGTTTATCTAAAAAAATAGTAATATGTGATTTCTTTTGGGGGTAAAACTTGTTAGACAGAAAATTGCCATTAATTTCCTTCCCCCACTAAGAGGTATTTTCACAAAAAGGCACTGGTGCATAGAATAGAACAAATTTAGATAAATCTTGGACGTGTCTCAGAGAGGATACTGAAATCTGTTAGCTGTTTCTATAAAATCAGGCCACTTTTCAGTCAGTCCCAAGGTGACCAACTATTCTATTTCAAAGACCAGAATTTTTATCATAGGTTTTTGTGTAAGCTTTAAGTGCATCAAATCAATCAAAATGAAAAATAAATAACAATTTGAAGTGTACTCTGCTTTTCAATAACTGAATTAGGGGTGATAAAAATATCTGGAAAATGCAATAAATAAATAAGAGATAATGGTTACAGTATATTATAATAATAGATGCTGAAAGGTCAATTAAGCAGCACTATATTTATATAGAATATAAATATTTTATGTGAGGAAACAGGAAGACAGTGTCTCAAAGTCATTGGATGAGCCTCCCAATTGCATTAGTACAAAAGCAGCTATCTGACATTTTAGCTAAACAAGTAGTTTGTATAAGCCCAGTTGAATAAACTGTTTTGTGAAGAGTACTTCAATTGGATAATGCTGTGGTAGTAAAGAAAAGCAATAACTTTTTACAGTATACAGAGCTCCATTATCTACTCTGCAAGTGCTCCTTCTGCCCCAGAGGCTAAGGGGTGTGGAATAAATTCAGTCACTGTTCGTCCCAAAAAGGAGGCTCGTAAAATTTAAAAAGATTATTTGACATTAATTCATAGTAAAGAATTACAAAGACTGACAGACAACAGAAAGAAAATGAGCTCAGAAGCCATTTCCTGAACAATACTTGACCTTATCATTGTTGATCAGCTGTCTTGTAATGAAAACTAAAATCGCTTTACCAAGGAATTAGTGCAAAGAGAAGAAAGCTTGTCACTAGGATTACAAAATAAAGTGAACTGATTTTATCATATATTTATAAATTACTACACTTTATCTATACAAACAAAACTCATTCTAAACAACATTTGTCAAAATATTTACTCCTCAGTGATCTCTACTTAACATCTTTGAAGTAAAAAGGGAGTTTAATTTCTATCTCTAATACTCACAATCACAGCCCCAGACTCACTGAGACATATTATATTGGGTCTGTGGCCCATTTTGCACACATCAGAAACTTTCCCTCTCCTCTCACACCGGCAAGCAGCCGGTTTGGACCTGTTCTCATACCCACAGAATTACTGACATAAATAACCAAACGGATGTAATTCAGAAGTCTGTCAATCTGCTAACAATGTATATATAGCATGACTCCAAATCTGCAAGCAAGCCCACCCAAGCCTCTTCTGTTAGCCTACAGTCAGCTGCAAGTAGTTTGGGAACTGCTGCTGAATCATAGAACCGTAGGGTGGTTTGGATTGGAAGAGATGTTCAAAGGTCATCTAGTCCAACCACGCTGCAATAAGTAGGGACATCTTTAACTAGACCAAGTTGCTCAGAGCCCCATTCAGTCTGACCTTGAATATTTCCAGGGATGGGGCAACCACAGCTTCTCAAGGTAGCCTGTTCTTGTGTTCCACCACCCTCATCGTAAAAAAATTCTTCCTCATATCTAGTCTGAAACTATCCTCTTTCAGGTTAAAACCATTGCCCCTTGTTCTATCATAGTAGACCCTACTAAAAAGTCTGTTCCCATCTTTCTTATCACCTCTCTTTAAGTATTGAATCATAGAATGACAGGATCAACTAGGTTGGAAAAGACCTTCAAGATCATCAAGTCCAACCTCTATGCCAGGACTGCCACGGCCACCGCTAAAACATGTCCCTAAGGGTCTCATCTACTCAGTTTTGAACACTTCCAGTGATGATTTCACCACTCACCTGGGCAGGCTGTTCCAATGTCTGATCAACCTTCAGTGAAGAAATTTTTTCCTCATATCCAGCCTAAACCTTCTCTGGTGCAGCTTGAGGCCGTTACCTCTTGTTCTGTCACTTGAAGAGAAGTGAAGGGAGAAGACACCAGTCACCTCCTCTTCCATCCTTCTTTCAAGTACTTGTAGAGAGTGATAAGGTCCACCCTGAACCTTCTCTTCTCCAGACTAAACACCCCCTGTTCCCCCGGCTGTTCCTTATCACACTTGTGCTCCAGACCCTTCACCAGCTTCTCTGGACCCACTCCAGCACCTCAATGTCTCTCTTGCAGTGAGGGGCCCAGAACTGAACACAGGATTTGAGGTGCAGCCTCACTAGTTATTGCCCAGTACAGGGGGATGAGCATTGTCCTGGCCTTGCTGCCACGCTATTGCTGATACAGGCCAGGATGCTGTTGGTCTTCTTGGCTGCCTCTTGGGCACAAGATGGCCCTTCTTCAGCTCTGTCAATCAGCACACCCAGCTCCTTTTCTGCCAGGCTTCAATAAGCTCTTCCCAGAGCCTTCTCTTCTGCAGGCTGAACAACCTCATCTCTCTCAGTCTTTCCTCATAGAAGTGTTCCATCCCTCTGATCATCTTTGTGGTCCTCCTTTGGATCCACTTCAAAAAGTCCATGTCTTTCTTGTGCTGATGACTCCACAGCTAGATTCAGTATTCCGGGTGAACAGCCATTATTGAGCTGTGGGCCTCACTGCCACAGGAAACCAAAATTACAGATTGATTCAAAGAGTGATCAGATATGTATTTATGTAAAAAATCAGTCAGGAGCTAGTACATACATAACATTTGACAGACCCTTGGACTTGGGAAACCCCTAAACCACAGACTGCAGTGAGTTTGACAGTGCAAAAAGAGCAGCATTCTTTAATGTCTACTCCTTTCCTTATTTTCCATAAGCGTTTGCTACTTCCCATTTCCAGGGCTGAGACAGTTTGCCAAACAGATCTTTGGCTTTATCTGGTACAGCTTTCCAGATAAGCAAGAACCCAGAGATTAAGTCCAGTGACATCAAGTATGCAAGCCCATGCTTCCAGCTACAGAAATGAATGACAGAGTAGATGCCAGCTAAACAGTGTTTCCACTTCTGGAAAAGCCAGGATTTACTTTTCTCACTGTGTTATTTTACCCTCCTTTATTATTCTGTTTTCTAAATACTTAAAAAAGAACAACATACAAAATTTCTGAGTTCCATTCCCTAAGTGTTTCTTTATTTCACTTACCGAAGAATGATTTTCGACAACGCATTCACACTCCCTCTCAAACCAAGGTAAATCAGGACTAGCACCACTGATGTCAATGAGCTAGATCCACAGACTGATCATAACAGATGTCAAAGGTTATTGTGACATTTCACAGCCTCAGAGGGCTGAGCCTGACAGTGTGTTCGTATTTCTGTCACTAAACTCAAAGTTTTTAAAATCTTTGAATCATGCAAGTTAAAGCAACTGCTTTAAGTACATTGTTTATACACAATTGAAACCATGGAGCAATGACTGATTCCAGCATACCATGCTAGCGCAAACAAGTATCAGTATGTCCACATTTCTGATATGCTTCATCTACACAGTTCTATACCTGGCCACAGTAGAAATTTACTTGGCATGTAGTTTGGGTGCTTGATCGAATGTTTGCAAATTAACTTCATAATGGGGCTAAGATGGGTGCGGGTTTGAAATCTTTTATCAGGAGGAGTGATCCTTTGCAGTTCTCTGCAACCGACACCTTTGCATTTCTAAGCACATTTTCTTACTGCGTTACATCAGGGACATTTTGTGCACAGAGCATGACACAGACAACCACTGTGAATGAACACAATGTGAGCTCTCTGCAAGCCCCTGTTTCGAAACTCTTAAAGATCTGTGGAAATCATTCCACTGATTTCTGTGGGTGTGCATCACAACAGCAAAGCTGAACTTTGTCATCCTTCAGTCTTCTTCAAAAATCAAACTATTTTGATTCACATTCCAAAAAAATAATTTGGGTAGTTTACGCTTTAGAGAAAGGGGTTCTCAGGGAAAACAGCAACCAACCTCATGTGAAAATTTTCCATGATATTCTAACACCTTTGTAGTGAAGCAATTTTACAGTTGCTTCAGTGCTTTTATTGACATGTCAAATATACTGTTTCATGCTGTCTTAAGGAAGTTCTGAATACTGTCATGCCTAATGACAAGTCACTGCAGTAGGTAATTCCCTATTTAATTTTCTGCAAGGTTCTATAGAAAGGAAGATACTTGTGGTTCTGTGGATATTTTTTTGCTCTAGCATCTTTGTAGCTTACTGTTTAAATGACTGGGTTTTATAAAGAGGAATCTGCTTCTGACATAAAGTGAAGAGAAAGCTTGTTACATTATCAGCAACAAGGGAGGGAGTTCCCAAAATGAAGTCATGCCATAGCATGAGCACCTAGAATTGCAAAAAGCTGGTGTAAAGAACAGAGCGCTCTGGTTTCTAAAGTTGCTGTTACTATTCTGTATGACTTACAGAAAGCTGAAAGTAAATTAGAGACACCATGCATGGTATGATTCATGTCCAATCAGAATTTTTTTATGACACATATTGTCTTATAATTATGTTTTTAGGTTACATATTTCCTTATACACCATTGTAAGTTTGAAAGTGCTGGATCAGCACGAAGACCTTTTCAGCATGAAGGGAACACATTTGTTTAAAGTATGAACATTTAACTTTTGAAGCTGTATTGCGTAAAACCCCCTGTGTGAGCTTAAATCCATGTTTCTCTTGAATAAATGTAACAAAGAATGTTTTGAATCAGGAAAAACTGTTTTTGAAACAGTGGAAGGAGAAAACAAAACAAAATAAAAAGCACCAATATCTCGTTCTGCCTTTGTTGAAAAGAGAGAGAAGAACAGTGTTCTCAGAAGGCTCCTACGGGGCAGGCAGTGATCACAGCTCCCAAGATGAAGCTGGAGGTCAGCTCTGGGAGGAGGTAATCAGGAGGCCAGTGGTGCTCAGTCAGTCCCCTGGCTTGTCAGAGACCTCCAGTCACATTGAGGAAATCAAATAAACAGAAATCCTCCTTTTTAAACACTCTCTTGCTCTAAGCTGGTTTACAATTGTGTCTCAACGTTTTTCCCCATCAAGATAACCTTGTTTTCTTCCATGTGAGGTCTTGACAAATTTATGAACTCTAAGAATATTAATGGTCACAGACTGTATTTATTTTCTTAAAACCAGTGAATGACTACAAAACAGTCTGCGCAGAGAAAGCAGAGTGAGAATTTCACCAGTAAGGACAAGGTCAGCCCAAAGACTGGCATTATGAGGCGCCAAGTCTCAGAAGAAATGTACACCAGTATTTCTCTTCCATAGAGATATCAAGGTAGGAACACCCCTGACAGAGTCTTTTCTTTGACACTGGATTATATTTGGCCCATTTGAAATAGAAATGTAATCAGAATAGGGTATAAACTTGCTGCTGAAGATGACTAACCCTAGTGGCAAATCAGCTCCAGGTATCCCAGAGCACCTGAAACTTCACAGATAGATGTTATTTGCAGAAAGTACCTGTTTCACCTTTGAAAGATGAAACCAGAATCTTTCACATTTATCTTCCTTTCGTCATGTCTTTTCTGACATATAGCTCTTTTCTTCCCAGCATAGTGTCACCACAAGGCCTGAACATAAAAGGAGTGTGAATATGCATATGAAGAGTGTGAGCCAGAACTTTTGATAAAGAGAAGCAACACTGAGGTCATTAAAGCATGATATTAAATCTTGCACATCCTCCTGACCTGGTAGGATTACTCTCTCCAGGGCAAGGAAAGTGATTCAGCCTCAATACTCACTGAAAAATTGGCCATTCTCTTGGAAAGAGTCACCAAAGTGACAGCTACAGTGTATAACCACAGTCTGGCTTGAATTCACTCTTATCTGGTGATTTTTAACTGTCTAAGACTCAGATTCTATTTTCAGGTAAACCCACTGTTCTGCTGGCAGGCAGGGTACGCAACAAAATGATCACACTCTAGCTATATGATATGTAAAATTTGTTAAACAAGCACACTGAAGTGAATAAACACACTAAAGCAAACAAGCACACTAACCTGTTATCTCTCTCTATAGTAACTAAGTACAGTAAAGCAAATTAGATATATATAAGTAAAGTGCAGAGGAAAATTTGCAATGCATCAAATCATTACTGCATAAACAGAACAGAGATCAAGAAGAAATATATCACCAGGTACCACTGATTCACCATCTAGGCCCACACTTCAAGCTGGGAAGCACCATTGAAGCCAATGCCAGGAGCCTCAGGTAACTGGGAAAATTCTTATGCTGTGCATTCACCCATAGGTGAGGCTTCCCCCTGGGCCACAAGAGGGTCCTGCTCTTACTCCCTTAGAAAAACACCTGGCTTTATGCCAGATCTGGAATTGTGTATTTATGGGGACATGTAGTTTCTCATGATCTCACTGTGGTCCACACTGAGAGTGTTGGCCAGGTGCCCCAGAATGGCCAAGTATGAAGGTCATAGAACAGCTGCACAGCTCTGTTTTCCTACCTCATTCGGACAAACAGTTTTGTTGAACATAAACATATAAACTCTAATGAATATACTTTGACAAAACCCCCATGCTTTGTTATGTCTCCCAGTCATGATAGGGAATCAACTCTCAGCTAGGTTCCCATCCATTACACTCACCCATCCCACTGACATTCCATTGTATTGCTACTAGTTTGAAACCCCAACCAAAATCTAACCTGAAGTTTGCTTGTCCGACTGAGGGGAGTCAAGAAGGTGCAAAAATGAGGGTCTTTTCTAGCATAAAAATGCTAAAGAGTCATTTGGGAAAATAGCATTTAGTGATAAACCTAATAGTCATTTCAGTCCAAATGGTGAATTTAAGATAAATGTCTCTAAACGAACCTCTTTAATTTTGTGGAAGCTTTTAAAATGCCTATTGTTGATCTCAGCTGTGTTCCTAGTGGAAACAACTGCCAGTGTCAGTAGGAAGGCTTCTTGGATACAGTGAAGGCCAGAACTGCCTGTTCTCTACAGCACAGTTGTCCTCACTGTTGGAAGAGAAAGCACACACAGGGAGCCCAGTCTAGTGCTACTTCCCCACACAAGAGTGCAAATAATATCACTCATATCTCTTTGAAGTTTTACTTCTCAGTTTCCTAAAAATGCAACTGAAAACCCTTCTGTATGCATATTCATTGGTTCAGGAAGTGCTTCTCACTGAGAAGTCATCATAGATTCACATGGTTGAGTTGATTGGTAGAGATTTCTGTAAATCAGGGTTCTCTACCTGAAGTTGGCTGTGGCTAGGCCTGGGATCATAAGGTCTATAGCCACACCAGCCCAGTGTGGAACTCAGGCTTACAAGCAGCTCAGCAGCACTGAAAGTCTTACTGAATGCCACAGTTTGAAATTGATGCAATGGTTGTGCAGAAGTCCAAGGACTCAAGAACAGAAGAGTTTTTCACTTTGTGCTTTCCTGGAGGATAGGCAGGGAACATTTCTCTTCTGGATGCCTGATAATTCCATCCCAGCTGCTTTGCGCACTCTGAACCTACCCTCTGGGAAGCCCTTAAAAGGCAAAACCAGCCACTGTCACAGATAATGCTGCTGGAGTAATCCTAGGATGAAGGAAGCGAAATGAACTTTCACTCTCACTGAATTCTGCTCAGGTGAAAACAAGTAGATTGTCTTGGTTAGTGGATGAGCTCAGGTGAAGAAAAGGCTGAAAGAAGAACATTTACCTCATGGAATAAAGCAGCTAAAGGATGCATCTGTCTCCTACTGGCTCCATCACTATAATGGCAGCAAAAAATCATACATCTTTTATTACAAACGTAATTACTTTGGGGATTTGAAGTTTGAAGGTCTCAAGACATGCCTCCTAAACTCACACACCTGGGCAGCTTTGATGTGTGTGTCTGTATAGGAAATACTTTGCAAATAACCAAAATTGTTCATTATTGTGACATAAAGCATCTATCAGGATATATGTGCAGGCTCTAGGAAGTGCACACCTGCCAACATATTCACAGGTAAACAAGTTCATGGAATCACTGAATCATAGAATAGTTTGGGTTACAAGAGGCCTTTAAAGGTCATCTATTCAAAACCCCTGCAATGAGCAGAGGCATCTTCAACTAGATCAGGTTGCTCAGAGCCCTGTCCAACCTGACCTGGAATGTTTCCAGGCATGGGAAGTTAGCTTTCTAAGCTGCAAGCACACATTGTTGACTCATGTCCAGTTTTTTCATTCACCAGTACCCCCAAGTCCTTCTCTGCAGGGCTGCTCTCAATCCCATCATTCCCCAGCCAGTATTGGTACTGGGAATTGCCCTGACCCATGTGCAGAGCTTTCACTTGGTCTTGTTGAACTTCATGAGGTTCACACATGCCCACTTTTCAAACTTGTCCAAGAAGCATCCCATCCCTCAGGCATGTCAGCTGCACCACTCAGCTTGGGGTCATCTACAAGTTTGCTGACGGTGCATTTGATCCACTGTCTGTGCAATTGATGAAGGCATTAAACACCAAATATAGACCCCTGAGGGACACCACTCATCAGTGATCTCCATGCAGACATTGAGCTGTTAACCATCACTAAGTTAACCACTTCTGACTTCATGAAGTAATTAAGCTTAAAAATGAATGAAGAATTTGTAGGTGGTATTTACTCATACCTTACAGTCAACTGTGTTGCTAATATATATATAGCTGATTATGTGATGAATGTGCCAGTATGCAACTAATGAACCAGCATCATTTGCTCAGACTGGATGCTAATGAACAGTTTGTTTACCACTGACTTTCACAGAAGTAGATCTGGGTCATCCCAGAGCTCTGCTTTGTTGCTGAGGCTTTCTGATTTCTCATTCTGTGGCAGCTCATGCAGTGTTCAAAGATGAAACTGTCACAAGGTAAGACAGCTTCAGACATCTAGAAGAGTTGGAAGTCCTTTCCCCATGCTGCTGGGGTTATGTCTGGATGTGGAAATTCAAAGGCACATTGAACTACAAGGAAGTGCCAGGATAACAAGTTGCTGAGAAGCAGGAAATATTTCAGTTAAAAGTAATCAAAAATACCACTAGAGTAAATTCCCAAAATCAATATCTGCACTCAACAAAAGTTGCCTTTGTTGCACATTTTGTCTCTTTGATTAGTTTCCTTACAGCTGAGGAGTACAGCCTTGATTTATCATTCAAACCTTTTGTCATCAATAGCAGGACTGAAAATACATTTGCAGAGTGAAAGAGTCAATCATCAGATGCAGAAGGCAAGCTGCCAAAAGGCATCCAGTTATTAATTTTGAGCAGAATTTGATTTGATTTGATATTAAACAAGCTGACACAGTGGTTTCCAAGGATGCAAAGAAGGTAGAAAATAATCATATATGAATCAGAGAATGAGGAAAGTATTTTTGTACCCTAATTCTGTTCCATCCTATTCATCAAAGCTTCACCCATCTGGGACAACTGTTACCTTGTTCATAGTGGAATTTAAAAGGGGGTCTTAACCTTGACTTGCAGAGATTATGTGTAATCATAATTTCTTTTTACTAGCCACTAGGGACTCACAGGATACATTTCCCTAAGGAAGTCATGCAATTTTAGGATGTCTGCTCTAAGCAACAGAAAGATAGGGCAAAGATTCTTAACTAGCAGAAGTTTCTACCTGGAAAGCACATGGGATAGACCCAGTGGATGTTTCATGTTTTGTCCTGAAGCAACACAAGGTTAGACTTCATCAGACACTAGTACCTAGAACATTTCAACTGCTTTCTTGAAATCATCAATGACTGGGTTATTTCAGATCCTTTCCTTGCAGATTCACCTTGGTGTGTACCACAGTGGATCCTACCCCATAGGCTTTTTGAGCTATGCTGTCTCCATAAGTATGTGCAGTTTTGCTATCAGGTGTATTAGCATGATTGATAGACTCACTTTGAACTCCACCATGTACTTGCAGCTTTAATCTTAGAGTCAGGCCCTTCTCAGCAAGATTAAACGTGACAACCTGAATCTAAGCACTTGGGTAACTGTTGTCCAGATCCCTGCTGAATTTCAGTTTTCCTATTTGTCTTAAATTTAATCCCTTTTTTGTAAAAGTGTCAGATTCGATCAGATTAGTCTTTTCCAGTACAAGCTTGGCAGAACCCAAAAAGTACCTCCAGTGCCACCTAGGCTTTTGTCAGTACAAAGAAAAAGTACATTTCAAAACATGTATTTATGCATGTAAATTAGATCCCAATCACAGCCTTTTTTGTTTAAAGTGTTCAATTCCTGAACAGTTTAAACTGCTAATGTTTGTGTTGTTTCCTTAAGCCACATGCAGGTTTTATTGCCATCCGTGAGTGGAGATAATACATTCAGCACTTTCTCCACTCTAAATAGTGCATTTAAATAAGTATTAATGACTGTATTCTTCTTGAAAACGTGTTTATTTGTTTGTTTGGTTTTTTAATAGAACATCTTCTCCTATAATTGGAAAAAAATAAGTTTTTTGTTCTAAATAAACAGTTTACAGCCAGAAGCAACCAAAGACACAGCAGGTTATCATCGTAAGAAACCTGAGAGAAAGAGAAGATTGACAGTATTGAAAAAGGCAATTAAAGATTAAAAGAAATAAATCCCATTTCTGACAGCTCTGCCTAAGCACAGACTGCAATGATGGTTAAGATACAATAAACAGAACTGACCAATATTTACTTCAATGACTGGTGTTTTCCCTATTTCTCATTACTCATTTTCATTCAATCTCTCATGTTCTCTTTTGCTGTCTCTTTCTCTGTCATCCCCTCTCCTCATGCCTTCCTGCACAAGGGTCTTGTCCTCTCTTTTGCCATCTGGGTGTTTTTTTAATCCTCTCCAGCGCCACAACCTTGCATTTGTGCTGTACCACTCTCTTCCTTCTCTTTCTTTCCTCAAGTATCTCCAAACAACCACAACGCAACTGCAAGCTTTTCTCTCATACCAGTATTTTTCTCTGCAGCTTCCCATACTTTTCCACTCCAACTCTTTTTCCCCACTCTTTCCCAGCTGACTTCCCTTTCTTTCTTCTTACTTTCACCTTATTTGTCCTGTTCTTTTATTTTCTGTCCTTAGGTATTTCAGGTTCCCCTTTCTCTCACTTCTGTAATTATCACTTGTCTTCTGCTTCCTGCTTCTTTCAGGTGTCTATGTTCTTCAAGATTCACAATCTTCTATTTTTCATATGTCCTTCCAGTACCTTCTTCCATTTCTCCATCTTTCTCTATTTCTTTCCAAATCCTCGTTCCCTCCTCTTTGTTTTCTCTCTATACCACCTCATTCAGTTCAGGTTCTGTTTCAGCATTGATGCTGTACCACTTGTACTGTCAGACTACAACAGAGGGAGGGAGCAAGCATGGCTGTTTGTGCAAAGAGCCGGAGTAACTCTTCACCTCAAAACTCAACAGCTGAACAGCAAAGCTGTTTGAAGGTGTCTTGCTTTAGAGCTTCCTCCAAGTCCTCACACAGCACAGGGACACCCAGCTCCTCAGGGCTTCTGCTGTATGCACAGCCCTTTGAACTGTGGCTGGGTTTCAGTGATCTGTATAGCTCATGGGGATCATGTGCTCACATGGTTTCCTGGCTTTTTTTTTTTCTTCCCTGGCCCCATACTGAGGATTTCCAAGGAATCAAAGAACACTGCTGGCGACTTTACAAATTAGCGGTAGCCTTGTTGCTGGCTCAGGCTGCTTGGTGCCGCATTTGGATACTTTTATTCCACAGTAAGACTGCCACGCTGTGCACTGCACTATGCAGGTAAGCCTTACCACATCCCCGCTTGTAGTGCTTTCACTTCTTTCTCAAATGTTTGTCCCTCTGTTAGTCAGAGATGTGCCTGCCCATGATATGGAGACATGGGGTTTCTTCCCACGTCTCAGCTCTGAAAGGACTTGATGGTCCTAAAAGGCCAGCCCATAGGAGAGCCAGAGGTAGTTGTCCTGCTGACACTGCCGCTGAATTGCATAGAAAACTTTTCAGGACAGCAGAGTTCTCTGCCACCACTGTTCCCACTGCTCAACAGTGCTGGTGAGAAATGGGTTGTTGTTGCTTGCCCCTTACAGCTCTTGTAGCCACCAACCAGGCTGAAGCTTATTGCTGCTACTGGAGTAACTAAAGTTCAGTATAGATGGTCTTCAAACCTATCTATCTCCACTGCTCCCTTTGTGGGACCATGGAAATGGCGTATGGAACAGCCAGAATGCAGAGTAGGATCATTTCCATAGACACGGTAACAGCTGGTCCTGCTCAATGATTAGTGAAGCCAAAAGAAACCTAATCTTTACCAAAAAGCGGGAATCTCTAACATGCTTTTAATGTCACTCTTTTCACTTTAGCTCTTTCAATGATTTTCTTGCAGCTGCTACTGAGTGATGGTGTTTGTGGAAGATGAACGCAAACAGTGCTGGACTGTGGATGCAGGGGGCTATATCAGTTTGCCTTTGATCACTCACTGGATGGAAAGAGACAGATTCTCATGCATGATCAGCCCTCTCTTGCTAGCCAAGTAGTGGTATTTCTGACATCTAAACAAGCAACTTCTTGTCCCTTTCCCTAGCTACAGGGTAAAGGCTAAGAAATAGTCATGTGTTAATGAGGAAGAAAACAAGGGATGAAAATGATAATTTGGTTTTTGTAGGATAAATGACTCCTCTGACTGAATTAATTCTGTGGACTTTTTCCTTACTGTGATATTGCTTCCCATGCATGGCAGCCTTCCTTTAGGCTTTACAGCTAAAGACTAAAGATTATGTTAAAAAATTTCAATGTATCTGCTTTTAAATTCTCCCTCCCATGCTGATTTTGCCCAGCCAGGGAAAAAAGAAAATGAGCTATTGGCTTCCTGTCTTCTTATCCCAGAATACCATATAATTATCAGGATCCAAATTCTAACTTGTCCATAAATTGAGGCCACTCCTTTCTGAGGCTCTGCTTTGGTTTGAACAGCACACCAGTCCAAAGGGAGTAGAGTCACACATGTGCACATGAAGTCAGAATGATGCTAAACTTCCCTTGGGCAAGTATTTGGGGGCCTACAGAGTTTCACCCTAAGGCAGAGCAGTGCAAATTCAGCTCCAGAGACAAACTTAGGGCAAGAGGGGTACTGTATCTGTCAGAAACATCAGCTGTTTCATCCCCTGCTCCCACGAGCCTGCCCTTCAACACCTTAATGCCACTCACAGAATAAAGCACTGCTTACTGGCACCAGCTGTGTCAGTATAGGACCCTTAAAGAAAAGTCTAAGGTTTTTTCACTTTGCAGATGGAGAAGTGTATTCCTCCTTGCACCCCCATGATAGCAGTCCTGACAACTGTTTGCAATGAACCCTCCTTGATGACAGGATTCCATACAAATGAATATGCAATAAATAAATGCCTCTATGACAGGCATTTGATTTTGCGGTAACCTTTCCATCAAGAAGACACTTCATGTTATTAAACAACCATTTTGTTAAAATGGCTAAAGTGGTGTGCAGGTGTCACTTCCTGCCCTACCCTTCAGCAGCAAGTCACAGTAAAGCTGTCTGCTGTTTAATTGACTGCCTTCTCAACAGACACTCTGTGCCTTCAGCATGCACACAAAGCCAGGCAGGAAACTCGTCAGTCTTTGCCACTTGAACAACCCTGAAGAGCTACAGCAAGCTGCATTTGGAGAGGATGTTGTCCCAGAATATCTTACATAGATGCCGAGAGAAAGATGTTGCTTCTTTGTATGACAGATTGCTATGGCTATCAACTATTTCCTCACCTGCTTTGCTCTGCTCTGCAGAGGAGCACAGTGATCGTAGGCAGCAGATCTGTGGATCCACACATTGCAAGAAGGTATCAGTAAGAGATGAAATATTTGGTATATTTGCAAGAGATAGTTGAATTGCTGCCAGCATTTTCCATCCTTACAGGCCTGACAAAATTGGATGAGCAGTCAAGATGCAGGAGGGCAAGGCTACCTTTCAAACTGGAGGAATGAGCAAAAATGGATACTGTGAAGTTCAACTAAGAAATGAAAAAATCCAGCATGTGGGAAAGGGCAATCCCGTGTTTTGGTACAGGCTGGAGGCTCCCTAGCACTGCAGCTCTACTGAAAAAGACCTGGGGGTCCTGATGGGCAACAAGTTGGCTACGAATCAGCAGTAAGCTCTTGCAGCAATGAAAAAGTATCACCAGAAGGTCAATGTAAACAACAATTCAATTCTATATAACACTCAAGAGACTGCATCTGGAGACTGTTCAGTTTTGGGAGTGAGCCCACAGGGAGGCCGCTAAGGTGGTCAGGTGCTGGAGCACATGGCGTTTGCAAGGCTAAGCGAAGTGGGAGGAAAGGACTCTAATAACTGTCTTCAGCTACCTAATGAGGGTTACAGGGAATGCTGTAGAGACGACAGGTCTTGCCTCCACTCAGAGATGTACAAAGGACAATGGATAGCGATCACAGTTCACAGCAAAGGAAATTCCAACTGGCCATAAGGAAGATGTTCTTTCCCATGACAGGGGATAAGCACTGGGACAGGCTGCTCAAAGACACCATGGGATCTTCATTCCCCATCCTTGGATATTTTCAGAATTTCACAGGAGAACACCCTGAAAAACTGGGTGTAATGTTTCAGGTTGGTGAAAAGGGCAAACCGCTGACTGGTATCCATAGCATGAACTGTCCTTTTTAGGATCCTGTTAAAAAAATGTGTGACATAGTATATTTATGAACATAGGTTTGCAATGACTTCATAAGAGGATCACTCCTAGAGGTAAAGAACTGCAGCTTATAGATTCCTCCTCTCCAAGTCTTTTCTCATGGGTACGTTCAGTACTGTTTAAATGGCTCCTGAAGACATGTGATTTTGAGAGAATTTCAGGTTTTGTTCACAAGAAAAAGCTGTGTGAAAATATCTGGGAAATGTTATCATGAAAGACAGCAGATTTCCTAGACACAAGTAAGAGACCTCAGAGCAGTCCAAAAGCAAAAGGAATGTCAGCTTTTCAAGGTGGTCTCATGATTTTTCAAAGCCTGGCTTGTGGCTGTGCAATGCCTGTGGTCAGCCGTACTGTACAGAGAATATGCTTGAACAAAATTCTTTTCGGAAATGTTTTGCTGGAGTCCTTCCCATCTCCACAGCATGAGGAACCAACTTCCCAGAGCTGTGAGAACCAAAGTCTAAGGCAAAGTTCCAGAAGAGGACCAGTGTGTGCAGGCTTACCTCCAATGCTTAGGAGCCCTGTGTTTGCATGAAAGCAGCCAATGTGCCTCAGAGAGGTCACTTGAGATTCGATGGAACTGTAAATACAGCAAGAATCACTACTTTCTGCTTGCGAGAGCAAGGGCCTTTACAGCACTGTTCATTTGTGCAGTGCAGGCAGAAGCTGCTGGCCAAGGAGAATGCTATTTCTAGCATAGACAGTGGTTAGACAGGAGGGGTGAGAGGACAGCATGTAATAAAACTGCTGCGGAATAAAAATTGAGCTGATGAAACACTTTCTGTTTCGCTCTCTGGAGATAGAAGAACTATCTCCTACTGCCTTTCTTCCCTGCAATATTAAAAGACAAAAGGGCTTCCTGAGCAGTCTTGAGATTAGCACAGTATTTAAACCCATTTAATTACTGTTATGAATTACATGCCTGCCATTGATCTCCTTGCTCTTATTTGCCCTGAAGTACTAATAGGCTGTTCAGTTTGCCTTTTGAAAGTACAAAGTTTGAAGCGGGTTTCTGTTTACTTATGTTAATAACTAATCAAAAGGATCAAAATGAGCTGTACATGGCTAATTGACTGGTTTGTTTTACTGTCCTCCATGGCAATGCTGATAAGCTTTTCTGACAGCATGCAAATCAAGCTGCTATCAGCAAAAGAGGCCTTCCCTGTAAAAAAGCAAAAGGAGCAGGCAAGCTGCAGTTATTAGCTAGGAAAGATAGCAGCTGCTTGGGGACAAGGAGCTGCCTTTAGCTGGAAATAGCAGACAAGAGAGGGGGATGGGATTTAATGAGTTGTGAGGATGAGACCTGCACTGTAATTAACTCCCAGAAGATCTCATTCAGCATTCAGCAGAAGCCCCACTCAGCAGTCCTTCCACCTTCATTGGAATTAAAGTTTAATTTGGTGTTAAAGGGCAGAGGAAAGACCTGCATTATCAAGTGTGGAAATCAATGAACCATGTGAAGGAAAACATCCGCCCCCACTTTCACAGCACAGAAGGTCTGAAGGAAAAGGTGAAGATACAAACCTGCTCAACACTTACTCATCAGTGCTGGGAGTAGGAGAGACGAACGTTTCACCCCATATGCTTGTCATTACCTCTCTTTCAATAAAAGAATTCCCATGGAAGAGGGGTATGAGGGATTCAGGAAAGGTTTTCATCACTGTACTAGTGACTATTGTTGTTTCTAAAGCCTAAAGAGTTGTTGCAGAACTTCTTACCTGGTTTGATGCAGGTATCTAACAGACCGGTGATGTGAGCATTTCCATCAACAGTGGCCTTGAAATGTTTACATTTCAAGACGTCTTAGCTCAGTGCATTTTAGGAGTGTAGTGGGCCATCTATCTGCCCTGTTACATCCATAAATAATAATAGACATCCGATTGCTATATGGCAAGTGAATTTCCATGCAGAATCTTTCCTGAGTAACAGCTAGCAACCTAAGTCACTGCAGGTCACAAGTACCTTCTGGGTAGAAGCAAGACCAGCACTATAGTAGGAAAGTAGTTTCCACTCTCAACTACACACAGATTGCCTGAACCCTGTGGTTTTCCTAACATGATGGTGCCTTGTCTCTGGGGAAGCACCTCAACAAACCCCTCTGCAAGTTGGTCCCTTGCCTCTGCTGGGGGACACCTCTGTTTTAGTGAAGCAAACTTTGTTCTCTGTCTTCCACTGCCCATCAGCCATCCTGTACTGTGTGTGCTGCAGAGACCCTTGATATTGTCCTACTACGTGCTATTTTCTGAACAGGGTAGCATGCATGGGGACAGTATAAGATCATCATTATCACAGTGCTTGGAAAATAGTAGGGATTTTCATTCACCTTCAGAGTAAATGGAATATCCACAAAAGAACAAATGCATATAAAACAAGTGAGCACATGTACTCTCCCCAGTACCTGGGCTAATAGGCAGGTAGCTCTTGGGAAATGACACTGTCTCCAGACACACCGTGCAACAGTTTAGGTAACACCTGTGTGGAGTTACTTCATGGATTACCTCACACAAGGGTGAGCGGTCAACACTCCAGTTCCCATACATGCAAAAGATGGCCTTGGAACCAGTTAAACTGTGAGCTCTCACTGCTTGTTTGACTGACACAAACACACACTTGCTGGCAAAAAAACCCAAAATATGTTTGGTTCATCCTGCAAATCAAATAAATGCTATTTCTGCATGTAAGCAGAGCAGAGAAAGTACGGCCTGTCATTTATCTTAAGAAATATCTTACTTCTTGAGAAATAGCATGTAAACTTTCTGGAGCATTAAGGTTTCCTGAAATGTCTTCACTTTTCTATTTCCAAGTACCTTGTCATGCCCAGGGGAAAGTGTCAGTTCCTGGGAACTGAAGGGAAAGCTTGCCTCCATGAACTGGATCTTCCTGAGCTGAAATTCACAGCCTCAGCAGACCATAGACTGGTTCTCAGGCTGCCTGCTGCTGATCTTTCAACTCTGCTATACTTGCAGCTATTTACATTTGAACTCCATCTTCAATAGTCCATGTTCATTGGCCTTTTCCTTCACAACTGCAATACAGCTTCCAGCACACCAATCTTTTTGGAGCCATGGCTGAGCTTACTTGGTCAGCACTGAACTTCAGCTGGTATTCTGCTTTTCTCTGCCAGATCCTATGGATCCTGTGTGCAGCAGACCTTCTGCCACAGTTGGTTTGGACACCCAATGTGTTCAAATTACAGCACATACCCTTTTCCTGCCCATCCCTCAATAAAATACAATCAGTGCTGTGGTAATTTGCAAGACCCAGCTACAGGCATCATCCCAGCAAGTTGTGCACCCCACATGTTTCCACAGTAAAGAGCTGAAGTAATTCTTATCTCACCCTGCCCAATCACTCCAGTTCAGACCTAGATGATTCCCTTTTATCTGTTCATTGTCTAACGAAGGCCAGCTTTAATCTAAGACTGCAATAGAGCAAGCCCACACCTTTTTAGTTGCAGCTAATCACAGTTCATCAGCCACGCCCTTGGAGAAACAGTAGAAACCCATCTGAATTGCATTCAGAATTAAGCCATTAGTTTCATCCACTTGAGCAGTAAACTTGGAATTAGCCCCACAGAAAGAAATCTAATCCTGCTGCAACTTTTACGTACTAAAAAACTTTAGGAGCTCTTGCTCCGTGGTTGATGCATTTTACATTACTTGGGTGCAGAAAAGGCCTCCATAAACACTTCACTATAGACAACCTAATTTATTTTTTTTATGTTATTTTAAAGCTTACATCATTATTCAGATTTTCAGATTGCCTCCCGATGACAAAAATGTAAAAGCTGAACAATTAGCATCCATTCTCAGACCTTTGTACAACAATCATTTCACACTGGGAGCCATCATCGTATGAAGAAATCCCTGCTACTACTTCAATTTCCTTGCAAAATCCTTCCTACAAATTTCACTGCACAGAAGGGAATTTTAGTCTTGTCTGAAATCTTCTGTGGATAAGCCACAGGTCAGTAACAGAAATACTATCCAACCTCCAAACATATTCGTCCATCAGAAATGTGTCTTCATTTTCTTACAACAGCTGTAGAAAAATTGTAACTTTCCAGTTCATTACACAGTGTGTGCCAGTAGGTTTCCATGAACTTACACAATAAATTAATTCGGATACAAAAAAAATTTAGCCAACAGCAACAAATCATATGGCTAAGTTTCAAAACCGTCTATTCACAAAATAAAGGAATTTTTTAAGATGTTTCTGTTTGACATGTCTGTATAACTGCTCTTCTTTTGAGTGTGGCTAAAGTGTGAATTAGAGTTAAAATTGTAATAAAAAGAGACATTTTCATTAACATTCATCCAAACTGCCTGTGTTACCACAAGTTTGCTTTGATGGTTTTCATAATCCTCTCTGTTTGCTTTCTGCACTGTTTAGACTAGCAAGATCTAATTCATAAGGATATTTCCAGAAAGGCTCATGAGTTAGCTGAGGTTATAAATGTTTGCAGAGTCGCCTTCACAGCAGAGTGCTGGGTACAGAAGCTGCCAGTCTGTCTGCAGGAACAATACCATGTGTCTTCAGTGTCCAATGTCATGCACTGACAATGAACAACCAGTAATGCACTGAACCACCTTGGCCACTGCCTATAGACAGATAAAATGAATCTGTATCACTCACTGTGTATTTTGGAGTATGACATTTTTCAAAGTCTTTATAGAGTTATTTAAGAGTTATGTTAGAGTTATATAAGCAGAAAAAAGGGTGAAATTCAAATGAAAGAACATTTTAGGCCACCATGAGTGGACTAAGAGCACACAAGTGGCCAGCTGCAGGGTTGGAGGGTGGTATGGCAGATCTCCATTACATCTTACCATTAGGCCATGCCGACACTATTTGCTGGAAATATTCCATTCATCATCTATCTACTTAGTCTGTAGAAACTCAGACTAAAGCTTCCCTTAATTTGGAATTTTTCTACAGTGAAATTTCACCTTCTGGGGTGCTGAATTGCTCCTGCAAATTGTTGAACGTCCAAGACCCCTCCAAGCCTCACAGGACAGAGTAGACTGCTGGTTTGCTCCACTCCCAAGAGGATCTTGCACTAGGGAAAATTGGTTTGAATGACAATGCAAAACTCTGCTGGGGGCAGGAACAGAAGCCTCTGTAACAAACTATTATTCCTAGCTTGATGCTAAGGGCAGCTGCACACCCCAAAGAGCCTCTGTCCTCAGAAAGGAAGGCTAACACTTCCCATCTTGCACCAGCCAGCACAACCAGCTACCACACAGCACCCTCCCTTATGGGCTGCCTGGGTCCTTTCTTTGCCCTTGTGTCTTTTCTCAGGGCACAGTATTTCCTATAAATAAGTGTTCAGTAGGTCCACTGAGAAAGGAGGTACGTATGTTGGTGTAATATATTCCTCCACAGAAAGTGGAACATAAGGACCCCACAATTCTACTGGTTGATGAACACTGCCTGCACAGACTCCCTGGTATCCTGAGCGAGTGAGAAGAGTTAATGCAAGATGTAACATTAGCCCTGTGTCACTAGAGGAGCTGTCTATGCTGGGGAGGTTCTCAGGTTAAGAAAGGTGACTTCTGGATGACTGGAGCTGGAAGTGGAAGGCTGAGTGGGGGTAGTGGTTCTTGACATCGTAAGTGCATTTTCTTGCATTTTTCCCAACATACAAATAGTTTTCATAGAAATCACTGATGTCAAAGACAGCCAAAGCCAAGCAAATCTCTGTGCATGGAGTATTAACTCCCTGAAGTGCTACAAATGAAATTAAGAGTCTGTTGTGAAGATCAGCTGCAGACCTTGGTCAGCCACAGCACCCATCAATCCCACCACCTAAGCCCTGTATGAAAACCAGCACTGGCTGCACACCCTCTGCCTTCAGTCATCAGCATTCTTATGCTAAGACATATAGTTTAATGCTAATTGTCCCTGCAGTTGATGAAGCTATATACTTCCTAGCAGGGTGGATTTCTCTATTCACAGACTACTATCTAACCACTAGCAAGGAGCAAGTAGTTCATTGCTTACAATGACGCTGGACCAAACAATGACTGGAAGAGGTAATGCCTTGAGAAACTTATGTCTGGATAAGGAAACAGGGAGAAATCTCAGATTATACCATGGAGAGAGAAACCTGGAAGAAATTGTATGAGCTAAGTTCTTTTATAATGAATTTTGTAATAAATTACATACATACAAATAAAAAATTTGCCCCCCAGAGCCACTTACTTAAGTGCCTTCTACAGACAAGTAAGATTCACTAACCCCAGGAACTCGTAGCAACAAGTGAAAAACTGCAGCCTCCTGCTCCCTGCCACTACCTTAAGCAAGATTATTAATACAGGACCTGGTACAAAGTGCACACAAGGCAGTCTTTCTGTGCACTTCAATGGATGAGTCCCTCAATAGCAAGCATGGTGTTAAGTGTCCCTAGGAAGAATTAAAGAGACAGCCAAGCACTTCCACCCAAGCAGATGCTAACAAGAAAGGCTCACTGAGCATCACAGCAAGCACACACACTGTTATTCTGTTTGTGTGCGGAAGAAGGTCATGCTATGAGCTGTGTGGTGAAACACCTACACAAAATCATGCAGAGTCAGGCTGAACACGTTTGCTGACTGAGAAATAACAGAGTCCCAGATAACTTGAAACACATCTTCACGGCCTACCACAGGGATGCACTGTCAGTAAGACCTGTTGTTTATTCATGGACTCTGTTATTTTATGTGCTGAATGCTGTTTGAGACACACCACAGAGCAAGACAAACTAGTGCAGTGAGATCACTGGGAGCACTGCTGATGTCAGATATCTTTAGTTTCTGGTAATTTCCAGGCATCAAATGTGGTGTGCAACAAAGATGGGATGCAGGTTGGGAGACAGACTGATCTTTCTATGGAGATAACCTCTGCCTTCCTTGGACTGAGCCATATGCATCTATATGATGCAAATGCTGAACTGGTCAATAGCCTACGGAAAATCATCTCCCAGGTGTAAAACAATTTCAGTGCAGGACTTGTGGTATACATACTTTACAAAGGAGCAGTCAGGATTAAGCACTGGTCTTAATAAACAAACAAGCTCTAAATTTATACATTTGTTCCACATTGTAGATATTTCCATTCCAAAAATGCTTTCATGGCTGCAAGGAAAACTAGTTTCTAAATAAAAGCATCTTTGTCAGTAATTAGCACAGCCATTCCAAGAAGGTCTCAGAACTGGAGCCATTAGTGTGACCGGGTAAAATAGGATAAGCTCTGGCCTTAACAGAACTGTTACTGCATAAAGAATAAGACTTAGTTTTGTCATCTGAAGACTACTTGCTATGGTTGGAAGTAGGTCAAGTGCCCTCAGGAAATGACTGTTTGGTTCTCAATGAGGAGTAATCTGATACTCACACGTCTCCAGCCTTATTAAAACCTCAGCATGAGGCAAAGTCAAGGATGTCAGCTTAGTTTCGTGTTGTATTGAATGGACAAGGGGTGATGGCCGAAAGGAAAGGGTTTATTATTTTTAATCAGACACTCATGAAAATCACACTGTCAGTGAATCACATGTAGAGCTGTTTAGTTTTCCAGCAGCCCACGCAAGAGCCATAATGTGAGAAAATAACCAACAGAGGAGCTAGAGGGTTGATCTCGCAGAGCAGTATGCACTGCAGAGCCACGCAAGAGCTTAAATGGGTGCTTAGTTTAAAGACCATGAGCAATCCTCACTCCTTTCTTTCTTTTCACTTGCTTACAGTCTTGGTTGATAATGATATGAGACAAACGAGAAGCACCCCTGCATGCTAATAAGAATGGTATCTACTGTGGAGGTAGCTACAAGGGATTTTTATGGATCGTTGTGTGTCAGGACATCAAGTTTTGCTTCTCCAAGTAGAACTGATAAAATCTACCAAGCACATACTCTGTCCTCAGCCATGCTTTCTTTATTATTAATCTGTTTCTTCAGTGCTTGCTTTTCCTTGAGAAAAGCAAACATTGAAAAGAATGCTTGCTTTTTGTAGACAAGAGCTGCAGCTGCTTAGTGGACTTCCTTACAAGAGGCAGCAATGAGGACCCAAAATCAGGTGAGGGGAGTTAGATGAATTGTGTAACTGTTTCACGTGTTTTATGAGAGGACTGAAAACTAGGACAAGTGAGCTCCCTGCCATAGATATTTTACTTTTTTTACTTGCCAAGTGGAATAAAGTGATGCAGACTCTATTCTTCCAGTTTCTAAAGAAAGCAGAACTCCTCACTTTGCTTTCAAATTTGACACAAAATGCATGTGATGCTTATGAAAAACAAATTCCTGCAAGAGAGACAGCACCTCCTTATAAAGATTTGTTAAAATTTTAATTATTTCAGAACATGAAGACTACACTAACACTTGAAGAAAGTTAGAGGTGAGGCAGGTGGACAGAGTAGAGTCATTGCCCCAAAGGGCAGCTATGGTAGCAATTCTCAATTTCCCACAGCACTTCACTCTGAATGTCTTCTCTGCTCCCTTCTGAGAAATTCTTCTGAGAGTCCTATTCTTAGACCATTCAGGCTCCAATACACTAGTTTAATGTAGCCATGAGCACGCCACAGGATGTTTATAGTTGAGGTCTTGTATCTCACCTATTCAAACTGGGCTCTCCATCCCCTCCAGAGGAGGAAGGTCTCCATGGGTGGCAGATGGACTAAACGAGAGGGGGTAGCTAGGACAGGCAGCTCTAATATAGCACATCCTACACACAAATGGACCTGTGCATTTTCTGCAGAGCCACAGCAACTAACCGAAACCAAAAGTGAGGACAAGGGATCCTCACTGTACATGACAGGGAGCTACTAGCCCTGCATGAGGAATTTGCGTGTGCTCCTCACAGGCACACTCAGGCTGATGACTGCACCATGTCTCTGCAAGGAAGGAAAGCACTTCCATTATCCAAGCCTAGCTCATTAAGTATGATTATTCCCTTTGCGCACCCCCATTATTGCCATAGTACAGGTATAGAGCTCCTGGCTCCCACCCTGTCCTCTGACAGCACCTCTTTTTTGTGTGAGGGCTTTTTTTTTTTTTTTTTCCAAGTGATATCTGAGAGGAAAAGAAAAAACAACAAAAAACCCAGCAGGTTTCAAAATAGCTTGAACTGCCTGTCTGAGCCTTGTACATATACACAGGTGCCAAGCCAAGAAACTCTCCTTAGCAGCTTTTGTTGGAAACAATCAACATTTCAACTTTATCTTTTCTCTTCTTTCAGACAGCTATGAAAAAATTGTCAAAAATAACAAAACCAGCATTTGCTGGGGCTGGCTCTGTCCTCCTCTGTCTGAGCCATATCCAGCACATGCCTCTGCTGGGAAAGGGCAGCCTGAAAACTTGAAGAATCTGTTTCTATTGAGTTTGATACTCCCAATGTCAGAAGTAAAATCCACCAATGAAATGAAAGCAGGCCAGAGCAGGAGCAACAGAGCTGCATAGTCAGTGCACAGAGGCTAGAAAACAAAGTAAATGGCTTTCAAATGGCACGTTAAGCCTGATTTTCAGCAATAATGCTTTTCCCCATATTAATACAAAATGTTTTCAGGTAGGCATCAGCTTTGTCTGCACCTGGCATAAAAAAAAGAGGGGGAAAGCCAGGGTGTCTATCTCAGTACTTGACCTCATACAGCTCCTAAAAGGTGTGAACAGGGGAACTGTATTTATTTCACTGGTTGGGAACAGAGTCTCTTCATCCTTGTGATAGTACTAATCAGTAATATATCAGTAATTTCTAGTGAGCTACACCAGTGGCGTGGGGAGTAGTCAGAGATTCTGCTTTGTCTTTACGTTCCTTAGAATATTTATGCCCTGAAGAAAAGAACAAAGCTCAGCATGTTGTTAACCCCCATCTTAAAATTAGGCTCACAAAGCCAACCACAGCTGAAAGATAAGTATCATATTCTCACTAGGCCAGTATTACCCAGTAATAAATCAAAGCACAAAGCACTGTGACACAATTCTTGAGGGTCTGAAAACCCAAGTCTATAATAATTGCAGGCTAGGGCTCTTAAAAAACTTATGTGGTATTCAGAGTGCCACTGATAACTAGACAAACAATTAGCAGTATTTAGGGAGCTCTGTAAGTGCCTACTACAGCCATGTAGATTTGCAATCACTGGTAGAATTAATGCTTGTTTTGACTGCTGAAGTAGAAGTCAAACTTGGTTTGCATGCATAAAGCTGCTAATTCTCAAAGCCAGCCTTTGTTCTGCTTGGCTTAGCTATGGCAATGGGTGCCAGGCTCATTTCCATGAGACCAGGTCCCCACCACTGTAGTTTGTCAGGGACAGCATCCCTGTTGTGCTTGTGAATCCAGTGTCATGTCCATTGTATTGTGATTGCCTGGAGTAGATTATGAACTCTTCTCATCTTTTCAGGGGAATGCTTGACAACTACAGCATCCTGTAATGAGTGACGATGCTTTTAATTACTGTATCTGCAAATGTCTAATCTCCAAGTGTCTAATTTCTATAGTTCCCATCACTGCAATAATTTGGCATGGTCTTAAAATGAGAAGGAAATTGACACAAATCTGAGCTCTGAGATCTAATGACCTATCAAGTGAAAAAAATAGCAAAAGTAGGACTTCCCTCTAGTAACATGCTGCCATCCGTCCATGAGAACTCAGGTTTAGGGATAGACAGAAAATATCCAGCAGTGAAAGAGATATGAGGAAAAGATTCCTGTCTCTAACAGTGGGACCTCAGTAATCTGAGCATCTCATCAATCATTAGTTTCATGAAAGTTTATATGGTGCTTGCTATTCAGGAACATGTTATCCACAAATACAGAGATTTCAAATTAGTAATTTGAAAAATGGGTTAAACCAACAGTTCTAAAATGTGTGAACTAAACTTGCAGCAGCAATGGCCACAAGCGTAGCAGAGACACCAGTTTCATCAGCACTCAGCTAAGCCACTCTGATTAGCAAATTCCTCTGCAATACAACGAGCTGCTCCAGAAAGTGAAGAGGAAGTCAGTATGGAAATTTGGATTAAGGTATGAGGTGCACACAGTAGCCTGTGCCACTCAGGAGGCTGCCAGAGACTTGTGCCAGACCTGCAGCTGCTTAATGGAGTTCCTTACAAGAGGCAGCAATATTGCTGCTACTGTCAAATTGATGAGACCATGAAAAAGTACGGAAGTGTAGCCGTTGAGAGTATTGGCTGCATTGGGCTAGATACGTGCTTTAAATGAGAGTCTAGCAGCAGCTGTGGAGGCAGCAAGATCTCGAAGTTGCAATCTATTCTGGCAACAGGCAGTGTGCAGTGGAGTAAGAAGAGTTATATAATATAAAGACCTGTGAGCATACATACTTGTGGCTGCTTGGATTGAAGCAAATAGATTAACTTCTCTCCTTTGGGAAAAAAAAAAAAGAATGCAGCCAACTTATAGCAGGTAAGTTACATAATTTATACATAATTTATTATAGCAGGTAAGGTACATAGCATTAGCATGTAAATAGTGCAGCAAAGACATCTAGTAAAAGGTATTAAATAATATTGAATACAGTAGAGTTATGCATAGATCTCATTTACTTTTCCGAACTAGAAAGACTTATTTGAAGTACTCACTATTAGCTGAAATAGAATGAAAATCCATATATATATATGTATATATATAAAAGTAAAAAAGCACTAAACTTTGTTAAAAAGAGCTAGAATAGGGAAATGACATTAATATGGAAACTTACTAAATGACAATATAGGTATTCATTTTATATTATCAAAAGCCTGGTACAAGTAAGCAGATTATGAATTCGTGTCTCAGTTCATACAGGTTTAAAAAAATAGCTGAGACTTTGGTTTGGCAGTCAAACCAGAAAAGAAGTTACAAATCAGTCCAGGTGGAATTGAAATGTTTTAAGAGTTAGTTCAGAAAATAAAAAGTAAACCAACAAAACAGATCCTATTCAAGGCATTTGGTAAAAAAGCAATAAAAATGAAGGGCTACTCTTAGGCCCCATCTACTGAACCAGTGAGGTGGAACAAGTCTTTCTAATTAATCAATAACCCAGAGGCAAGGGATTTTCACTTCTGGATATTCCCTGAAAAACGTTTTATATGGTATTCAGAAGGGAAAGCAGCATGATACACACATAGAATTGCTCCAATTTTATCCTAAATGGTGTTCCATTTTGCTCTAAAATACTTAAATACAAATAAACCAAAAAGAAAGACAGTTACTCTATAATTCATGATAAATTGTATGTCCCCTGAGAGGTAGAATATGGACTTCTACCTTCATTTCAAGGCATGTTTTCTACAGACTGAAAAAACATGCACAGAGGAGACTAGGAGTGAAACAGAACAAGTCTGAAGAAAAAGCCTGCAGCTGCATGGGCAAGGGCACCCTCTTAAATGCAAAGGAACATTGAG
The DNA here is from genome assembly GCF_000696875.1 of Nestor notabilis. Taxonomy (NCBI): domain Eukaryota; kingdom Metazoa; phylum Chordata; class Aves; order Psittaciformes; family Psittacidae; genus Nestor; species Nestor notabilis. The sequence continues at coordinate 58,017 of NW_009910429.1, forward strand.
ATTTGAATTACAGGTTTCTGTATCACAGGCAAGCATGCTGACTGCTATCTGCTGAATAGAAAGAGGGATCGACACCTTCCCTACTTGATGAGTGCAGCCAGGAAAAAAAGAAAGTTCAGCTTGAAAAATTTAACTTGAATCCATAAATAGATTCCCGTGAAGCCAACAGATTTACACCAGCACAAAACTGATTAGTCACACTGGAAAATGAGGCCTTCCATCTACTAAAGAGATTTTACAGCTGAGGTCAACATGCTCTTGGAGCCATGCTGTTTCTCCATTCTCTCCTGATTGAATCTCCTGGTTTGTACAATCTAAAGATCTGTCCTTCCACAAATTTGTCTGTCTGACATTCACTGACTTTCTAGTTCAACAGTAAATACTTGGTCACCTCTGAGGACTGGACTATCAGACTTGACACACAATTACACAGATGCTTATACTTTATTGTGAAGGAGAATATAGCCACAGGATGTAGCTTTGTGATCCTCTTCTTGGGACAGGCTTCAGTGTAGGATTCACTAAATAGTGTCATGAAGGTATTTGTCAGGAATAGCATATTAAAAGTTAACAAATAAGCATATTAAACACCTCATTTTTCCTCACAATTAAAAAAATTATCGGAAGGATGCAAAGATTCCTTTCCCCATTACATATATTGATTAATCAAAGGATTAATAACTACTAGCTCTATTTTTGTATGGACACCACTTGATACCTCAATTCCTTGGAAAATTGAGCCCTCACTGATTTTTAGTGTTTAGGACTGTGTTCAAACTCACAGGAGGTTCAGATATTAGGCTAATGTAACAAGATTTTAAATTACATCACCCTGAGTATAGTGAAGTAGAACGGATGCTCCAGCCTGCATCTCAAGTGAGGCCTTTTATGAGATTAATCTTATCTCCTCTCAAAGCTACAGTCAATTCACTGATATGTGATCTTCTTAGATCACAATTCTGGATCTCGAACATCATCTTATTTCTTTTCATGCTTTCTCTGGCTGTAGGCACCATTTCCTGGGATATGAGCAGGATAGAAACAAAATGACTATCCACATCATGTCCTATGTAAACCAGTGTATCATACTGTAACATATTTGGGACAATTCAGTCTCATCATGGCAGTTTTACAGTCTTCATCTTATTGTTTTATTATTCTAATTTGCATTACTTACCACCTGTAACATGACAGTCAGGATCAAGCTGAAGAGACTCAGGCTTTACAACATAAAAGTCTACAAGATCAACCGCTGGTTTTGAGCTAGACAGGAGCGGTGGAAGCACACGCTTGTAATGTTACTTTAGACAACTCACTTAAAGACTGTGTCCACAAGTTTCCTGTTTATTAAAGGGAATAATCAGAGTTCCTTGTTCACACTCCTGATCATCTTAGATCATCCAGTGTGGAGATGTCTGCTAAAATGCTTTGCACACAGTGGAGTTCTACCCAAGGTGAGGATATCTTAGCCCTCCAATAACACCAGACATAAATAATTCCAGTAAAATAACACTGTTACATCAGCCGAAGGTGACCTAGCATCCCTTTCTAGCTGGAACAGGCCAGGACTATTGGGACTGTCCTGGTCTCCTGTCAAAAGTCATTTTTGGATGTTATTTCACCCTGGATTTTTGCCTGACAGGATTTTTTCCTGTCTCCATCCCAAGCCAGGGCTCTGGAAAAAGGTCTAAAGCAATTACACTGAAAACTTTTCATCCTGTTCACAGCCCAGTCTGCAGTTAGCAAAAAGTTTGTGTCAATTGGGAAAGTTTGGCTTCACTGTGGAATTTAGGGACCTGCAACCTTTGGCTCAAGAAGAACCCTGAATGAGGCAGAAGGTCTCATGCGACAGCTATATCCACTACAGCCCACACAACTGCTATTTCTCAGTTCTCTCTTTACACAAAGTTGGTGACTATAAAGAACCCCAGATTATTTCCTTGAGCATCATCTGCAGGGAGAGTTTACTGTAACTGCAGCGTGTTCCCTGTGCCTTGTGAATATTTACTTAGAGCTTGCTGCCTGAATGCCCGTGACAACTGCATTCATAACACTGGTATCCTATAGATGCAGTAACTCCAAGTGGGAAAAATACACATTATGTGTGATCTGTGCATAAAACAGTGTGCACTTGGTAAAGTTAGAGCGCATTGAGCTAAAATTACTCTTAAAAGCATATTGAAGAATAATTGTGCTTATTCTTCTGAAATAAAATCACTTTAAAGACCTTTTGGTTTCAACTGGAATCAGCAGGTCTGCTTAGAGAATAATCCAGCTCACATAAGGCAGCAAAACTAAGTGCTAGAACTGCCTACAGAGGCCTCCCAAAGGGTAAACCCAAAGAAAAATTCACTTCAGCTTGTGTTTACATACATGCATGCAGTTTACATGGGTGTAGAGTACCCATGAATGTGTAAAGCATCAGCAAGACATGCATCAAAAGGGAGGTATCTGAAAGTGTGGGAAATGTAGTTTTACTGACTATGGGAGTAAGTTGCCACTGTTGAGACTAACCAACTTTCAAAAGTAGTGTCATGTGTTTGTAGACAGACCTGCCAAACTTGTACATGCATCTGTGGCCTAAGCAGGTTTTCACTTAATGAGGTGCCTATTTCCATAAAAAGAGAGATGCTGCAGTAATGCAAACCAAGAAGGTCATTACGCTGGAGAGGAGCATGTCTGTTGCCTCAGCATAGTACATCAGCGGAGCCTGAATGGACATTGCAGGGTTGTCACGAGTGAAATGGCTGCAGGGACACTGGAAGGGTGGGCAGGGCAGCCGCAGCACACTGCAATACTTCCTTTCATTGCGTCACCACCAGCAACATTCACACTCACTGCAATAGCTGTAGCAGAGGAGTGGTGGCAACAAGAGCTGAGACACGTCTAGAATACACAAGTACAAGGTGACTGTGAATGAGAACCTGGCAAAATACATATATCAACCTGTCAGGTCCTTGCAACCTCCAGACTTCTCAGGTGCATTTCACACAGACTGCTTCAGGCTTACCTGAACCTTAAGGTTAATACCTTAAAGGGAGAAAGGGAAGGAGAAAATCCACAGACGAGGTAAAGAAGAGAAAATGCACATCAGCCTGAACTCTGGGCCTTTCCTGTATCCAGTGTGTCAATAGGTTTTTACCCAGAACACTGGTTTTTTTGTTGCTAGGAGGAATGCAGCAGAAAGAACAACCGTCTTGTGTGTTGAGGAAACCCAGAGGCAAGGAATACACATGCAATTAGCACTGTGCTGGGACCTCTTTTTACTAGAGATGATAGGAAAGCAATTTAAGGAATTTCCAAGTGACATAAACAGGCAAAGCCAGACCCAGGTCCTTCTAAGGGCAAGATCCAACACCAGTGACACAGTCTCTGACTGGCTGCATAGGGAACTGTTCCGTTTTTCTCCGTGGCCTAAATCTTGAACACCACCAAATTCTGTCATGCTTCCCAGGATGATGTGAGAATGCAAGAGCAGGGTAAGACTGTGTGTATTTGAGATTCCTAAACAAATGTCTGTTTTCTTGTGTCAAGCAAAAACCAGCAAGGATTGGTCCCCCTTCCCACAATGTAAATCAGGATTAAAGGGCAACTACACTTATTTTCTTACATCTGAGACTCATTCTGGAGGCACCAATAGCACTACAGCTATCTTTGTTTCTCTAAAATCCATCAGCTCTGCCCACATACTCAGCCAGCATTCATTGGGACAATTTTCTGCCAGCAACACTGAATTTTTATGACCCAGACATAAGTGCAAGTTGCTAAAGCAGAGGCACATGGATAGTGCTGTAACTATGGCTATTTATTAACAGTCTTCAGAGTTGAAACATGCCATTTTTAAAGCACTTTAATGCTTGGGGGTAAAAAAGGTCTCAACATAGCAATTCCTCTTTTAACTAATACTTTTCTTACTTTATGTACTTCCCTACTTCCACTATATGCCCCACTATATCTTACTTCTTAATCCAGCCTCTTCTTGTGCTCTCCTAGCTCTCTGTCTCTTCTTTAACTCCTGTAATTTCACTTTTTTTTTCCCAGTAGACCTCCAAGAATTACTATAAAAGCAGCAGACTGTGGACACCCTCCAGATGGGCTGTCAGCACGCAGAGCAGAGGGAGAGACCTCCTTGCTGTGCCTTTCTGTGCCTTGCTGTGCCTGGAGGGACGTTCTTGGTGATGGAAAGTTTCTGAGAAGCACTTTGCCTTGAAAGCTTTGTGAAGCAGCAATAGGCCTGGTGCCCTGGTGAGTACTTCAGTGGTACCTTCACGCCATGCAGGCAGCTCTTTTTGTCACACAGGAGTCCAACTGTGTATAAGCACAGACCAGCACCAGATGCAAACCTCCTGGCTTAAAGAACATAGTCTTCCCTTCCTTGGGAGAGTATGGAGGGAGGGAGAACAATGTGCTGATCACAAAGTTCAGGGATCTCTTTAGGATGTATGAAATAGCTGGCGTTTTTCAGAAACCTCCTCAGGATCTCCCTTTCGTGCTGCTTGCCCACACAGATGCTCTCATGAGATTGTGTTTACTGTCACCCTCCTGCTCCCAGAGCCCTGGAAGTATAGCACTGTGCAAGAATGCCAGAGGAGGCAGCTGGAAGCATTGCAGCAATTCCTCAGCTCCCCAGGACCTCAGCTCCACAGGGAACAACACCATGCAGAGGATACAGACCCCCTCTTCTGTTACCCTAGCTGACAGTGAGTTTATTCTGCACTCGGGAAACTCAATGCAAAGAGGAAGGTGGGTGAAAAGTATTTTGAGCCCACTTCTTATCTTTCCCTAAAGCCAAGGAACTAACAGCCACTACTCCCATGTCACACTGTGTGGCACAGTTTAGAGCCCTATTTCCTGCAGCATTTAGTTACACACTGTCAAACTCTTGCTTGTCACCAAGAGTCTTTTTCATCCTCTTTATAGCCCTATGGCTGCCTATGCTATACGTGATAGCAAACTGCAATTTTGCGTGCCATATCATCAACGTTTTGCTTTGCAAAGCCTTCTCTCATTCCATCTAACAAACTGCACTCCATTTCTACTTCTGAGGAAAGGAATTCTCCCCTTCTGCAACAAGAGGAGCTTTTTTAAAACCTCAGCTCGTACAGGAACTGTCTAGACTGTATCTTCACTGTTTAATTAAAACAGTGCAAATAAGTTATTTCTCTTTTACTTTCTGCACAGAAATATAACAAAAAGGAATATATTGTCGGGAAAAGAAATAGCTGTTTTCAGGCTTTTTAAAGAAAAAGTAAACACAAAGTCATCCATGTTCATGTGAAACTCAAAAGTGTGTGGCAGATTCTTCAACAAAATCAACATGCATTTTCCACAATCAAATATACTTTTCTGTGAAATCTTTCTGTAACTGGGAACCAATTTCACTGATAAAATGCCTTCTCCTTTTTTTTAAAAGACCAGATTACTGATCAGCCCTGAGCAATATTGCTATTTCAGTCTAGGACAGATTATTTTTGTTTAGTTTAAATTCCATTACTTATTACTCTCAATTAAATCAATAAAGCCAATTTAAAATGAAATTAAGGTGTCAAAATTATCAAAAATAAATTGGTCTGCTTGTTTCTTATTTTTAATTACATTTGATGAACTCAACTATTTCAAACATTTCAAATACACAGGTTCTCAAATACCTACACCCAAACGCATTCACAGGATGATATTGGTCCACATTTGCATGTGCATATACAGATGCTTGCACCTGGAAATAAGCACTTAAATTCCTACACTGCCTGGAAAGCGCTTTCCTAACCTGAAAGATTATAAATTCCTGTACCAAAGGTTATTTCTGCAGATAAAAGAGCATTTCTGAGATTCTGAGACATTTTTGAATCAGCCACTATTGGTGAGGTAAAGTTTGAAACTTTTTATTATATTCAGGCTGTTTCTTCCCACTGTCTGCATGAAAGCTTTGCATTGCCCTTTACTGAGTTTGAAGACAAAGCAATAGTTTGTCTTTCTACGAGTGCAAGATTTGTGCAGTTATGGTGCCTATGTACTGTCTCCTAGATGAGTAACTTGCAAGCCCTGTGACCAGTTTTAACAAAGTTGAACACAAACAGCAGAGCTCTCACAAACAATGAGTCTCTGAGAGTCATGAAAATAGGTGATTTACTTTCCACATGGTATGGCTGTCCCATGACTGCAGTTTGCTTCCACTCTCAGTACATTTGCTCACTTGCTTACAACTGTTCTCTTGGGAAGGAGATGTTCAGGAAAAGGGAAGAAAGGAACACAAACTGAAGGCAATGGGCTAGAAAGCAAAGGGTGTAACATAGGGTGCAGCTAGCTATCAAAAATGTGCACACATAATTCTCAGTCAATGGCTTGCATCCATTATAATCTCCCCTGACAGACTTAACAATGCACACAACGCAATCATTGGCACAGGAGTTACACTAACAGATGCAGCAATGTGTTAACAAAGGGACTGGTGAAGGAACAACAGATGAAAAAAAACCTTGTTGGCATTAAAAAATATTGCTCCTACGAAACGTAGAGGCTTTATGTAACATATACTTGGCTGGACACATGTTGCTCACTTTAAGTGTTCAATTGGATCTAGATTCAGGCACTTTTGGTTTATGCCACTCAGAACCTGACATGTAATGCAACCTTCCATTTGTACAAGGAAGCCGTATTTTGCTATCTATCTGGTGTGGTGATCTGGCTTCCCTAAATTGAGATGTCACAAAAATATCCACTATGCACATATAGATGCTTTTTCACTGGTAAAATAAGAGATTATCTAGATTTGTTGCTTCTGGAAAGGAGACAAAATTAATACACATATTTTTAAGAACTGGAGCACATCACACTTGTTCCAGCGAAGACTATGGCTGCCTGCTGGGGCACGGCCACACGTCTGCAGAACCAGAAGTAAATTTTACAAGAGCCACTTAAACTTGTTTATATCATTAAGTTTATTCTCCTTTAAATACACCCACCAAAGTTGCACTTGGAAAAAGGTGATCTTGGATGATTGGAGTAAAGTAAATAAACAGTATTGTCCAAACTTATATTGTTCTTTTTCCTCTGTATTTCAATCCTGATTTTTAAGGCTGGTAGACTGCTGACAGCTTTAGACATGAAAAATAATTGTGCCATGGTTTCCTGAATCAAGGCGCAGAGATCAAGAAATAGTCTATCAGCACACAAGCAAATCTCTGATTGCTTGGATTGCATCTAGATAAACACCATCCAGACTCTGGCATGTCTTAGTCCTCACCCTGTATTCCCAAATACATTGTCTGGATCCATATTGTCCCAGATTGCCCAAAGAGAAATACAGATCTGTAAAACCAAACTGCAGCTCACATATCAGTCTTAGATCTGATCATTTCTATACTGTAGTCTTTCTATGGAGGTTCAAAATAGTCCTTGCAAGCACCCATCATGGTGCAACTGACAGCACTTATGGTTTAGATATTTCTTTCTTATTATTTGAGAGAGATGGGTGCAACCAGAGATATTCTTTATTGCAGTTCTCTGAGCATCCTGCTTCTGTTAAAGGACTAAATGTCTTTGAAAATGCCAACTGAGCTCAATTTCCATTTATCTCAGCAACCTGCTTAACATCCAGCAGCATACAGCCCCAAAGCTCATTTCTGGCCTGTCTTGGCAAATCTGCATCTAAACTTTGCAAACAAGGCCTAGACACATGTGAAATTATTGCTCACTCTGCACTGGTATGAACCTCGAGTAAATCTGAGTTGAGAAAAGACCTTACAGCAGAATAAATTTCTGACAGTTTATGGTTAAAAGAACTGAGAAGTGCAATTTAAAATTGCTGCTTATGTAACAAGAGCCTGAGAACAGAACTAGTATTTAATTGAGGGAAAAGTAACTGAAGGAGAATTGCTTGGAGATCTGCCAGAATGATTTTAACAGCTGGAAGTTGAAAAGTGATTAATTTTGACAGAAATAAACGCTCTGTGTTCATAAGTAATTATGTTTAGATTTCCAAGCTGTTTGAATTCTTTTTTGTGTACTATTAACATTTGATTATCCAGATAGGAATTTGGATTATCTCTATTTAGAAAACGTACAAAACCTCATTATTTCCCTAGCAGGTACCTACTTGTCTTGGGAAAAGAAGAATGAATGCAGCCTGGAAAGAATCATCCAGAAGAACTGGTCTCAGTGAAAAGTGACCACAATTAGACCATCTCTTGAGGGAAGTCAAAGGATGACTGCCAGGGCAATCTGAAGAAAAGAGAGGCACACGAGGTGAGAAGGCTCTAGCACCCAGTAGCTCCAAGAGGCTATGATCTGCCTGCTAGCCAGTTTTGTTAGCTCTCCTGACATAGAACAACTGCTACCAAAACCATAATAGTTACAGACTGTAGTCTCCTTTGAACAGAGACAAGCATAACCCTGACTACATTAAAGGAGAGGGCAAGGGTGGCAAGTGTAAACTGAAGTCAATTCTCAAGAGTACCACATAAGCAAACACCAGCACTGGAGTGGTCAAAGAGAAGTACGTTGGCTGGACTTCATGGCTTTGTACTGTATCTTGAAGATGCAATGGGAACAAGCTATGGGGAACGAGATGTCTAAACAGATAGTATTGTGAGTTATTAGCTGAGGGCACTGCATCCTTAACCATGAAACAGCCTACAGACGTTAGTGTGCAGAAGATGTGGTATGGTCCAAGTCACACAGAACATTTAACCAGAAAGTAAAGCCTCCCTGGACACTCTGCCTTAAACACAATCCAGTACAAACCTCCGGACAGCCAGGAAGAGTGACCAGACCCATTACTTGCAGATACAAAGATGAAGGCAATCATCTCTCCACTTGTAGATTACCATTCTCTGAAGACCACCTTTGAAAAAAGTTAAGGTACCATCGATACATCCAAGTGGAAGACACGACTAAAGCCAACTCTGACCCCACCTCTGACCTGTGCCTGAAAGAACTTGTCCAGGTGGGTGAAGATAAGAGAGCCCAGAGGAAACCGATAAAACAACTTACCTTAGGAAAGAACGTGTAGGATTTTTTTTTTCTTGCAAGTGCTACAGTTACGGCCGTAAGAAATCTCTCTGCAATTAACAGTGAGGGGAGACTGCTGCAGCAGCCAGTTCTGAGGGACTGCCAGTTCTGGCACAAAAACCTTGGAACTGCTCACGGTTAAACACTATCTTCTGAGTATGTACATATTGCCTATGTGAGACAGAAGCAACAGGCTCCATTTGCAGTGGATTTCACAGGGCACACCCTGTACTGATCAGGCAATCACCATCCCTCATGTCTGACACATGTGGAGTGGAGGCTCACCTCCCCGCTGAGCAGGCTGTAGAGTACCAGCTCACAGAGGTGGAGTCACAGGATGCTACATTGATGTAGCAAATCCATTGATGGGCACATATGAGCCATTAGATAAACACATACATGATCTCAGTGTGGAGGGGAAGAATGTTTCAACAAATCCTTCTCACTCTGCTGCAGATCACCCAGCCCATACAATGCTTAATAGGAGCTGATTCGTTGCACTGCACTTTTGTCCTAGCATGGGAGGTTCACAGGTTTGTATATAATCTCCTGGATTTCTTCCTCATTATAAAAGGCATTTAAAATATTCACCAAGCCTGTGGCAGTGCGTTTGAAATAAAGAACTGGTAAAACAAAGAGGAAAATGCAGTTGTAGGAGGGCAGTTACAATTAGGGGTTGGCACATGGGAATTTCCACATCTTTGATCCAGATGTTACATTGGTATTTACACTGGTCTCTTTTATAAAATGTCATGGCTTAACCCCAGACAGCAACTAAGGACCTTGCAGCTGCTCACTCACTCCCCACCTCCTGTCTGGTGGGATGGGGAGGAGAATTGGAAAAAGGTGAAACTCACAGGTTAAGAACAGCTTAATAATGGAAATAAAGTAAAATATTGCAGTAACAATAATAATACTAGGAAAAAGAGAGAGAGGAATAAACCCCAAGAAAGATGAGTAACACACAATACAACTGCTTACCACCCGATGACCAATGACCAGCCCATCCCCAAGCAGTGATTGGAGGCTTCTGGCCAACCACACCCATTTTATATACTTGGCATGATGCTCTATCATATGGAATATGCCTTGGCTAGTTTGGGTCAGGTGTCCTGTCTCTGCTCCCTCCCAGCTTCTGGTGTCCCTCCTCACCGGCAGAGCACGAGAGGCTGAAAAGTCCTTGACTCAAAGTAAGCACTACCAAGCAAAAACTAAAATATCACTGTATTATCAATGTTATTTTCATACTAAATCCACCATCCATGAGTCAGTACAAAGTACTGGCCATTTTTCTCATTCAGCAATCTAAAGCCAACTGGACAGCTTTCACCTCTGCAAAATGATTCAATTCTTCCTCTCCTTCAGCAGTTTCTGCGACTTATTGCAGGGACTCCATACTGCTGCCTTCCATGTCCAACGCTTTCCCACAATACAGCAGGACCCATTAGTGAACAAGGCATATTGGTTCTCACTTTCTGGTAATTTGTTACACAGTGGGGCCTCTTCAGCACACATCACCTCCTCCTCTGGTGACATTCCAAAATCTTTGCCTTCTGGCCAGTCTGTGATGACTTCTAGGATTCCCGGACTACTGGGATTTCCTATTCAAGCTCAATGTGTAATCAGTGCAACACACTTACTCCATGTAGCATCGGTTGCATGATGCGTAGAGGAGACCCTGCCTTTGAACATCCAGCCCAGCACAGGCAACTGGGGTGCCAGGAGAAGCTGTGCTTCAGTGCCAATCACTTCTGAAGCAGCTCGAAGCCCCTTCATAGGCTGCCAGTATCTCCTTTTCAGTGGGAGTGTAGCTGGCCTCAGATCCTCTGTATCCCCGACCCCAAAAGCCGCGGGGTTGAAGCCGAGGGGTTGACCTCGAGTCTCCCCTGGAACTTTCTGCCAGAGGCTCCAGGTAGGACCATTCTCCCCAGCTGCGGTGTAGAGCACATTTTTCACATCTGGCCCGGTCCGCACTGGTCCAAGGGCTACTGCATGAACTATTTCTCGTTTAATTTGTTCAAAGGCTTGTTGTTGCTCATGGCCCCATTTGAAATCATTTTTCTTTCACATCACATGATAGAGAAGGCTTACAATCAGACTGTAATTTGGGATGTGCATTCTCCAGAACCCCACAACACCTAAGAAAGCTTGTGTTTCTTTCTTGTTAGTTGGTGGAGACATTGCTGTTATCTTGTTGATCACATCTCTGGGGATCTGGCTACGTCTGTCTTGCCATTTTATTCCCCCAGATTGAATCTCCTGTGCAGATCTCATGACCTTGCTTTGTTTTATGGCAAAACCAGCTTTCACATGGATTTGGACTGTCTTCTTCCCTTTCTCAAAATCTGCTGTATTGCCTCACATGATGATATACCATCAATGTATTGCAGATGTTCTGGAGCTTGAACCTGTTCCAGTGCAGTCTGGATCAGTGTGTGACAGATTGTAGGGCTGTGTTTCCACCCCTGGTGTAGTCAATTCAAAGTGTACTGGACACTCCTCCAAGTGAAAGCAAACTGTGGCCTGCACTCATGCCCTGTGGCCAAATGGACTGAGAAAAATACATTGGCAATATCAATTGTGGCTTATTACTTGGCTGCCTTTGACTCCAGTTCATATTGAAGTTTTAGCTCATCTGGTATGGCAGCATTCAGTGGCATGACTTTATTCAGGAATAAATAATTCAGGACACAAAGCCAGTGATTAACTTAGGCTAGATACACTTACAAACAGCTTCACTTCAGGCAGATGAGCTCACAGGTTCTTTTAGGTGTGTTTCCTATGCCAGTTAATCAACAGGAGGATCATCCCCATCTTTCCTCTACTAAGATTCCAGGCTTAGAGATACCTACACAAAGAAAGGAGGGAAGGGTGAAGCAGAGGAGGAAAGGGCAGGTAATGTATGTGGTTTTTTGGGTCACACTTACTTTTCCAGGTGGGTCTGTTGAAATCAGGCACTGCACCTATCATCAGGTTTTTCCTTTATGGAAAAAACTACATGACCCCTGTCAACCGTTAGAGACCTTTCACAGCAGCTGGAAGTGAAAACAAGAGAGAGCATCAGGCCCAAATGTGGAAAACCCAACTCTCCAATGACCTCTGCACTGAACCAGAAGGCTTGTTGGGTGAACCTCCAATCTGCTGCAGTGTCAAAATTAAACTTTGCTCTAATGAGACATCTGAGAAGCTGCCAAGAAGGAATGGACATTTTCTGTAAATTCCCAGAGTTTTATTTCAAGAAAGGCTGAGCAGGAACTTGGTATTTATTCCAGGAAGCATCATACTTATCCGGTCCCTTTCTAATCACCATATCCCTGATGTTAAGTAGCTTCCACTGCAAAATAAAGCAGTATGACTGCTATTGCTAGTGTCACTTCCACTCAGCCATTCATTTAGCTGCTTGCTTCATATGCATGGAATATCTCATTTAATATTTCACTAAGTTACTTCAATCTTAGAAAAAGAGAGCTTCAGGAAGATGATTAAAATAAGCATCATGTGATATTAAGTGGTTTTGATGTTTAATGTCATGGCGTGTATAACAGCACTGTGCAAATGGGATTAGATTCGGAAGCATTCCTCTTTAGACTAGAGTAATGTATATTTATGAGGCCTCCATCTAGTCAGCATAAAATAGAAAATTCTTTTAAAAACTACTTACCTCCAACTCCCTTTTGCTCATCCTGTCATCAATTTTTTCCTTAAGATGACGGAACAGAGGGAGGACAGTTAGGGACGAATGGTTGGCAAGAAGAATGAACAACTGTTAAACTGAAAAATTATATCAAAATCTCTAGCTGAAGATCCCCTTCTAAAAACCTTGTTTTCCCTATGTACTTAGGGGATCACAGCCAAAAAGAGGGTATTACTGTGAAAGAGGGAAGATTCTGTGTCTTTTACTTGAGCAAAATGGATTGGGGAATCATTTAGGCATGCCCCAGGTTGCCCAGATAAGTACAACAATTTACTATGGCTTCAGGATCCAACTTGAATGATTCTTAAACATGACACGGTAAGAAAACAGAATTGCAATCCTGATATTTTTAGTTTGCATTGCTAAAATGTACAAAACATGAACCCCATCTCTACCAACATTTTCTCTCATCCTCCTTAGTACCTTGAGTTTTGTTATTGTGCCCCTCTAATAATCAGCTACCAGCAAACTGCTTTGATAGCCACTGCAAAATGCAGCTGCACATTTGCCCTGCAAAGAATGTAGAGGGGCAGGATTTGTTATCACACTGCATGGAATTGCACTGCTTTCCTCACTGGCTGTTAGTCATCTAAGGTGCTATCCCACTGCTAGCTGGTTAGAAAACTAGCTCTAATGTAGTCAGTGGGAATTTTGACATGGTCTTCAACAGGGACAAGATCTCAGGTAAGCTGCAACCACTGATGTTGCAGCATGTTAAATGTTTATTCTTATCACTTAAGAATTGAGAACACTTCATAGGTGATAAAAGCAAAACATCCTTGACACATCACACTTTTAAAAAGACCCATGTACCTGAAAAACCTGTGGTCAGTTTGTCACTTTTCTCTCCCTCCCTGTCTCTACAGAGGCAGCATCCATTCACATGAATTTAATGATCATTTGTAGTGAACACAAATAATAAAATAGGCTATCACTGGATAGTCCTCCACCTTCTTTCTAGTGTTGTGTCTCAGGATACAACAGAGGACCTCTCAACCTCTGCAACTCTGTTGCATCTTTATTACTGCAGAGATGTTTTGGTTTTCTCCATGGAGGCAGTTAATAAAATTTATTTTTGGCTACAAACTCTGCTAATCCAGTCTCTGGAAGATAAGCCAATTCAATGTGCTGGCTTGAAAGCTGGCAGGATCAAACTGAGCAGGATCATTGGTGGGATTTCTGCTTATAAGGGCACTGAATGCCAGGTCATGCAGGGTTACTAAAAGGCAAGTTATTTACTTTGTATTGCAAAGCATCAGTGACTTTGACTGATATCCCCTTTAGTCTTTGTATCTCCCAAGGTGAGGATGGGGTTAAAAGAAAGGATTTCCTAAATCCAACTCTGTTCCAAAAAGGTTAGGGATAAAACTAGAAGCAATTATGTACTGTTATTAAAACAGCACCAAGAGGTGCATGCCAAGAACCTTGCTAAACACACAGAGATGATTCTTGCACCAAAGAATTTTCAATATGAACAGACAAGACAAAGGCAGTACTGTTATTCTCATTTTGCAAACACTGAACCAAGACACAGAGACTAAGTCACCATGGCACAGACATTAAGTCACTTGCCAAGGTCATATGAGGGATCTGTGCTACAGCCAGCACCTAAGCCTATTTATATGTCTCAGTCATAGTCCTGTGCTTCATAAGAGCAATCCCTTTAATTCATTCAAGTTTCCAGAACTGTGTTAGTCCAATTTTGATTTTCAGAACCAAAAGTCTCAGAATCGCACTGCACCCAATATTTTATCTCAGAATCCTACTGCACCCAATGCCCCCAGCAAAAAGGTCTGAATGCAGGGAGAATGTGTTTCTGTAAACCAAGTCGTGTTCTTTAAAGGCCCACATCTTGAAGAGGCTCTGATTCAGTCAAATCTATGTTGCTACCTTCCTTACTGTTATATGCAAGCAAAATCCCAGCAGTAGGCCATCTAATTTCCTGTTTGCTGTGTGAAAATGCCCATTTTTTACTACTTGTGAAAAAGTGGGAAGGAATCCTACCTACTGTTGAGTATCAGGCCTGGCTAAAAATTTTTGAGGTTATTATTCCACCAATTTTATAAAGATAATTTTAATGAATGTCTTATTTTAAACCAAACCCAAACCCAAACCCTTATACTCAACATCTTTGTTCCAAAGTCCAAAGTACTGGAGGGGAGATTTCAAACGCAGAAATGCCAGTATTTAGTTCTTACTTTTGAGGACCAAAGACACTTAATGACTCTTTACACCCCTATAAAACTTTAAATTTTGGGGGTCTAACACCTAGAATGCTACACTCGGACAATTGGGAAGTACTGAGAAGTCCTTCACTTCCAAAACTCAAACTTCAATATATTATGTGCATTCTACAATAAGACAATTTGTTGTTGTGAAACAGATTGCTTATGTCTTCTGGCTGATACTGTCTTCTCCCCTAAGCATTATACAGGACATGGATGGAGAAGAGAGAGATGTTACTCTCATCCCCACCTGCATTGCTTGCTTAAGAAACAAAACAAGCCTCAGCTATTTTATCTGTAACAGGCTTGACAATTCACAAGAGTAATTTCTGATGAGACTCATGTGTCTTGTTGACATGTCATTTACTAGTATAAAGAAGGCAAAACAATTTATATTACCATAATATGCAAACATTATTTCAGGAGATTTTTGACCTCCATTACCTCCTTCACCACCATCTCTTTACTTAGAGGTCATACATATTGGTTAGGTTATTCCCCATTAAAACTGATAGCTCCTTTCTGATTATTTAAGCTAGCAGGAGTAACAAAAAATTCCTGCTTTTCTTCTGACACTCATCCATGCCTATAGACAAAGCTACACTACCCTTATCAGGGACCATGTGCCTCTAGGTAATGGAAAGCACTTATTTCTGCCAGAGATTCTGACCATTGAGAGCAAATGTGAGATTTCAACAGATCCTGATAATGTAGGAGCCAAATCCTTTTGCACCTAGTTCTGAGTCCCAATGCTAAGTTCAACTCTTAAATTCTACAGAGATACGTAAATAAGGAGAAAATTATTTTTAGAAGTATTCTGTTGCTATGACAGTTATACTGGGTCAGGTGCATGTCTCACTTAGAAAAAAACCCAAACCCACAATTAAGTAATCATGTATTTCTCATTATTTATCCTACAGATTAGCACCTGGATCAGTGATTTCCAGAATGACTGTGAAAGAGTCTGAAAGGAAGTACAAATTATGAGCAGTAAGGTTTAACTCCAACTCACAAACATAATAACGGATGTTCTGGCATCTTCAAGGATATCTCACCAAAAAAATGGAGAGCACTTGTTTTCTTACTAGCTAATGCTGGCTTTGTAGATATCGTCAAACTATTACACAGCTAATTCTGTTTCAAAAAGTGCAGCGTTTCATCACTGATTTATATGGAAATACAATAAAAAGAGAAGGGTTGTGTTCACTTTGAGGAATGCTGACAGACTCTCAGCTGTGAATTAGAATATCAGATAAGCTAGTCCTTATTGACAAATTAATCATTTCTATCAGTCATTGCTGGGTTGTTTTTTCTTTTTTTTTTTTAATCAAAAACTCATTAACACAGTGAATGAGCTGTTCTGAGGAAGAATAATCAAAAGATAATCACACCAGATTTGAATAATTTTATCACAGCTCATCCACTTTAGGCTTTCTCTAGTGATCTAAAGGATGAGATTTGAACTTCATTATGCACTGATTATAAATATGATTCAGATGGATGGGAAAGTAATTTGAAGAACTTTTAGGCTGGTAATTAGTTCCCTTTGAAGCTTGTAAGCTGGTTGTTGGACAAATTTGTAAACAATTTTTGCTTGTCTACTAGGAACTAGGACGTTGAAGAAGTTCTTGGATTTTATTGATTAGATTAGTTTCTATGCAGAGAATGAAGAACACTGCCATATAGCTTTCTCTTTTGTCTCATCAAATATGCCTTCCACTGCTCTGATGGCTGAAAGTTTTAAAGGACCTCCATCACTGAGTTTGAGACCATGTCCACTCTTTTTCAAGCTACAGCCTCTGGTCTAATAAAAGAGATGCTTTCCTCTTACATCCATTACATCACATATCTTAGATACTCAAAGCAACTTCATCAGCATTCCTTCAAGAAGCCAATCAGGCAGCATGTGCATACTCAACTCCTTCAAAAGGGTTGTATCATTGCAGATCATATTACCAGAACTATTCATCTGCTTCAGAAGACACAAAAACCTGACCTGGGAGATGGTGCATCATGATCGCTAGGAAGCAATAGCTACATATCTTACCTGCAGTATCAAATTCTTTACCATTACCACCTGTTCATCTCATTTACCTCAAGAGCTTTGTTTAGGCTTGAAATTGGGAACACGCAAAGAAACTATTTCAAATCTCGTTTATAAACTTAGGTTCTACCTTAAAAACATTTAGGTTTTGTTTTTTGTTTTGTGTTTTTCTTTGGGTTTCTGGGGTGTGTTTGGTTGGTTGGTTGGTTGGTTTGGTAGGGTTTTTTTTACCTCAAACAGTTCACTTGGCCATTACTTTTTTGCTAGATTAAAACCTCCTAACTTCTATTTTAAGCCAGTTAAGCCAGGGCAATTAGGCTTCAGCTAACATGAAATTCTGCATCCACAGAAACTAATGACAAAACTCCCTACAGGCCTCAGTAGGGCACATATTGCTCCTTATGACTTTCAGTATATTAATAGTAATTCGTCTAAGTATTAAGCCAGAAAGAAGCATTTGAAGTAAGACTACAATACTGCACACAACATGCATTATAGAAACGTTAGTAGAATTTATATGATTGAGTTTCTGCAAAGATGTACATCGAAGTCACTGTATCCAATACAGTGATTTTTATTCCTCACTTATGCTGGGAAGAGTTATTATCCATTGCTCCAAATTCCTCACTTTTAAATGCACTATATATATTGTCAACATGTAAAATAGCCAGTGCTTTCTAAAATATTTATTTCCTCCTGTTACAAAAGAGAGCTATAAACAAAAAGAATGTTTGGGTAGCTTTCTAAAGACTAAATAAAAATGGTGAATGCAACATTCTTTCTTGCAATTGTTAGTTGTTGAACAAGAGGGATATGCTTTTGCAAAAGCAACACACTTTTTCTGTGCTTAAATCTGAGTATTTTGTACAATTAACAATTCAACAAAATATAGACCAGAACTTGAATCTAATAGTTGCTGAAAACTTTCACCTCTCCCTCCCACTTCTTGCTGAGATCTCTTACCATTTTACATGATCTTCTCTTTACTTCAGAAGATGTGGTAACTTGTTTCCTTGTCTTGGTGAGCACCTTGCTCTGTGTCCTTTTTATGGAGTGCTCTGTATCTTGAGGTTGCTTGTTCATCATACAAGGCAAAGGGAGACTGTTTCTCCAAACAGAATTGCCTAGATTTCTAGTGGCATTTATAATATTGCAATTTTAATCCTTAAAAAGAAGCCTGTACATATTGTTGTTCTGAAAACATACTGAAGAAGCATAATAAAGGATCTAAAGTCCCTTATTTATAGCCATATTTGTACTTTTCCGCAGTCACAGAAGCAGCGCTGTGCTGCCAGTGCAGAAAAACTCCCCTGTCACTGAATCACACTACCACTGGCGTGTATGCCCTCAGAGTCAAGCAAGCCATGCTTACCCACAAGTGATTGCTTTCTGCCACCCACCTTGGAAAGGCCTAAGTCCACCCAACCCTTCCTGTAACTGGCATGAAAGTGTGTGTTTGCCTGCCTGCATGCGTGCAGATGTTCTGGTTGTGATACAGACGACATTCGGCATATGCTGTCTGTTCTCAGACAGTTTAGGGTTTGAAGAGATACCCTCTAATATGTCATGTTTGCTGAGAGGTAAGGAGAAGGCTAGAACAGACATTTATTGCATTCTGCTGACTGTTAGAGGGAACCCAGGGTGACTAGCCAATATGAAGACATGTATAATGTAGGCACCTAAAACTGGGAAAACTAAGAAATATTTTGGTTGATAGGCATGTATTTCATACTTCAGAAAAAGACAGTTTCACACTGAACCATTAGGTAAATCATCCATTGCTCATTTGCAGTGTACACCTTTCCACAGTGGAGAAAAATCTCTAACTGGGTACTGCATTTTTTAGTAGGAGCAGTACTTAACAACCATTAGCATATGCGTTTAATCCCTTAATTTTTAGTTGTGATTATTCACATTCCATAGGAGTTCATTTTAATTCTCACTACGTATTCCATGCTTGTGATTAAATTTACATGTAGAAATACTTTTTGTCTTTACTTCCTCTGTAGAACATTAAGAAATTTGAAAAGCCTGTATTTGCCCAATTAAATTCTCTAAAAACAGGTCACTGGTCTATGCAGATGAGAAAAATTGGTTTTCAATAGCAACTGTCTGCCATAAAGAAATCCAAATACCACAACTTGCACCACTGCTATTCTCAGCAAGTACCATGACTCTACATGTGTTAACACAGTGTATCCTCCAGAAACCCATCTCTGTGAAGTCTGTTGATGAGGAGTCTGTTGCCTGATTCTCTGAAGTGCCTCTCGGCCCTCTGGCAATAATGTAAAATCAAATAAACAAGGATAAGGTCTTTAAATGTACTTTGGGGCCCAACAGAGCAGATTGTGATATTCTTAAACCTTGCCATGAACATGTTCTGTTCATACTTTACTCATCGCTACTTGATGAGTTCAGACTACAGCTCTCAGGAACTGGCATCTAAGCACTAAATTGGTGAAGAGTAAGATTCAGGTATTTTTTAAAAAGCAGATTTGAATACTATGTCCTGTCTAATGCAGTCTGAAGGCTCCAAGTGGAAGTGGGAAGTCCTTAATTAAGTAGGTGGAATGAAGCAAACACTTCCCTGTCTGAGTGGCTGCTGTCAGTGCAAGCAGGGTTGAGCAACCAGTGAGGCTCTGTGCCACTGGCAGATGCCATGCAAAGTGGATGGCTGGTCTGCAACTACCAGTGCACTGATGTTCAAGAGGGGGGGAGGG